>NW_026991810.1:0-171537 GCF_029215605.1 Mirounga angustirostris | reverse complement strand
GCCTATTTAGCTGCTCGATTCCTGTTTCATATCTCAGTGACCTCATTGTCCCAGGACACCCTACCTCATACCATTTATGGCTTCTAGCCCGTCTGCATGAATTGGACTCTTCGTTCCTTTTTTTTTTTTTTTAATGAGATGCACTTTGCCACATGTTAATATATTTATTTGTTTAAGACTTTATTTATTTAAGACTATTTATTTGGGGGGGGCATGAGCAGGGAGAGGGGAAGAGGGAGAGGGAGAGAGAGAAGCAGACTCCCCGCTGAGTGTGGAGCCCGATGCGGGGCTCCATTCTAGGACCCTGAGATCATGACCTGAGCCAAAGTCAGATGCTGAATGGACTGAGCCACCACCCAGGCACCCCCAACAATACATTTATTATACCGGTTGCACAGATGTTTGACAGTAACGTGTATTACAGAATTGTTGGGTTCAGGGCTCAGAATTTATCCATTAAGTCAAGTTTGTTCACATGTTCAAAACTTCTACTAAATTCTTATTAAGTTATTGGCTGTTTGAACAGTTAACCGCTGAGAGACATGTTAAAATATTCCACTATTTTACTGGATTTGTCCATTTCTGCTTGTAATTCTTTCAATTTTTGCTTTATGTATTTTGAGGCTGTGTTACAGTTAGGTTTCTGGGACAAGTTCCAATCTGGGACAGCATCCTGGTGTCACTGTTGCACTCCCTCCTGACCATAGAACACACCCTGTGGACTCAGTCACTCAAGATGTCATCTCTAACATCCTGTCTTGGCATGAAACACACTTACTATAAGATGAGTCAACCCCTGTGGGTATTATGAACCACACCTATCACAGAAAACACTTTTATTATCCAGATTTTATATTTTCACGGTAGACTAACTTACATGGTTTCTGACCATACTCCTATTTTTCCTCCCAACTTTTAATGACCAGTTGCAAGGTCCTTCGAGTTTGTCTTCCCATCTAATCCGACAGCCACCAAGACCACGTGATCCATATTTTTAAGGAGTTTCTACATGGCTTTACCACCTGCAAATAGCAGCACTCACCCAACTGCCTTGCCAATGACAAACATATTTGAAAACCGAAGATGCTTTCCTTACAGGTAAGATGCCTTCTTCCTACCCTATGGCACCGTAGCTCCAGCAATTATAGCTTTCATTTCCTCCACACCCCTGTCATCCCTGACATTACCGATACCTCAGCACCTTAATCAGGACTGGTGATGCCTTTGGCTCTACCCATGGCATGTCCACATTACCTGTCTTAGAAGGAAGCTGAAGGTCAACTCAGTGGTGCCCTTCCAGAAAAGAGAATCATCCCAGTTGAACTTCCATCTCCATTTTTCTTACCCCACACCAAAAGGTCTTTCTTCAATATAGTTCTTTTTTTTTTTTTAAAGATTTTATTTATTTATTTGAGAGAGAGACACAGCGAGAGAGGGAACACAAGCAGGGGGAGTGGGAGAGGGAGAAGCAGGCTTCCCGCTGAGTAGGGAGCCCGATGTGGGGCTCGATCCCAGGACCCTGGGATCATGACCTGACCTGAAGGCAGACGCTTAATGACTGAGCCACTCAGGCAACCCTCTTCAATATAGTTCTTAAAGTCCACCAACTCTCCCCTCTTAGGTACTATCTTTTGTTCCTGGCCCACTCCTCTTTCCCTTATTTTAATAGCCAGCTGCCTTGAGTCCATCTGAAACAATAGGTGTGAGTGCAAAGGCCGATGCTTATTTTGATAGCTCTGCCTGGCCTGGCAACGGGAAAGGCTCTGGATGACAGTTTTGTCTCCTGCTGTTTGAGGGTACAGATCTTCCAATCTTGTGAGGACCCCAATTCCTGCTCCGTGAGAGTATCTAAGGCTGTGAATATTTGAGCAGCGAGAAGTTCCCTGGTTAAAAAAAAAGTAAAATAATTCTAACAAACCATGTGCATAGTATACATAATAATCATAATAAGTTTTTTTTTTAAATTTAAAGGCAAGTAATGTGCCCAAAGTATTAGATAAAGCGAATTACGTAAGTGCTTTCTCAGGTAAAAGGTCAGTTGTGTTTCTTAAGATTCTATTCCTATTCGGTTGTTATGTACAGATTTGGCCATCATCGTGAGCCTACCCTTCCACTTTACTGTTGTCTACTGACCTCCTGGTCAGGCCTCCACATTCACTAACGTCCAGCATCCGTGCGGATGACCCATCTTACATTCAAACCTCTGGGTTACGTACAGACTGCTATCCTTGCAGAATCATGTCCTCTAGTTTTAGCTATTCCCTGAAAACGTCCCTCCATCTCCTTTAGATCGGTTCTCCCTTTCCTCTGAGCTGCTGTGCAGGACTTCTAAGACACTCTTCTCAGGACAAGACTTTTAACACATTCCCTCTTGCTCTCAGCTGCCTTCTCATGCTTCATAGAGAAAACAGAACGCTTCTGGAGGGAACACCTCAATTTCCTCTTTCTGCTACCTGTCTTCATTCAGTTTCTCTGGACATACACCCAGCTCACCCTCCAGGACAGTCTTTTCTATAAGGCCAATTCCCCAGCAAGCACATTTAAGTCTCTCTAAACCTAAAATAATAATTTTAAAAAGTCCCTGAGCTTCCTCAGAAAATTAAAAAATATAATCTCACTTCTGGGTGTAAATCCCAAAGAATTGAAAACAGGGTGTCAAAGTGCTATTTTCACACCCATGTTCATAGCAACATTACTCATGATAGCCAAAAGGTGGAAGCAACCCAAATACTCATCGACGGGTGAATGGATAAACAAAATGTGGTGTGTGTATGTGTGTGTGTGTGTGTGTGTGTATATATATATATGTGTATATATATATATATACACAATGGAATATTATTCAGTCTTAAAAACAAAGGCAATACTGTCCCCTGGCAACAACATGGATGAACCTTGAGGACATTATACTAAGTGAAACAAGCCAGTCACAAAAAGACAAATACTATATCATTGCACTTACATGAGGTATCTAAAGGAGTCAAACTCATAGAATCAGATAGGTGGTCGTTGCCAGGGGTTGGGGGGGAGGGGGAAATGGGAAGTCGTTTTCAGTGGGTGCAGCTTTTCTGTTTTGCAAGAGGAACTAGTTCTGTCTCACAGCAATATGGATATACTTCGCACTATTGAACTGTATACTTAGAAATGGTTGAGGGGGTAAATTTTTCTGTATCGTGTATTTCACCACAATTTTAAAAAGTCCCTGGACCTCATGTCTCTTTCTAGCTTCAACTCTTTGGAAGAACTTTCTGTGGTCATTGCCATCTCTTCTGTAACTCCCACTCCCTTCTCAGCCCGCTGCCATCGGACTTCTGCCCTCACCATTCCACTAAAACTGCTCTTGCTAAGGTTGTCAATGACCTCTCGACACTGTGGGCTTAGTGTACTCAACCCAGGGTATTGGACACGATTCACCTTGCTCTCTCTCTGTTTTACTCTTTTTTTTCCTGCCTTTTTTCTTCTTCATAAATAGTTCTTTCTTTGGCCTGCTGATCTTTGTGTCTTTACAGTTCTTCATAGTTTCCTTTGAACAGCTCAATTAAACCTAAAGAAACAGCTATCAGATTTATCTCTCTGATCAGATCTCCCTCTAACTAGTCAACTCCATCTGAATGTCCCATAGGCTCTTCAAACTCAGCTCCTCAAATTCAACTCATCATCCCTCCTCTTGTTGTTGTTGTTTTGTTTGTTTTTGTTTTTGTTTTGTTTTTTAGCTCAATGCATGCATTCCCAAATCTTATTCTGAAATTTGGGACTCATACTGGAATCCTGATTCTTCTTTATTTCCCATATCCAGTTAGTCAGAAAGTTCTGTGGATTCTATTTCCCTTATTAATTCTTAAAATCGTCTCAACTGCTATTGCCTTGGTTTAGGTTTTCATCACCTAGTGCCTTCAGTTTTGTCTATCTGCTTCCAAAATTGCCTTCTTCAAATGTATCTTGCACGTTGTGTTTTAGTGATCTTCTTAAGACTCAAGCTTAATCAGGAAACTGTCTGTCTATTCGAAGGTCCCTATCAGCTTAGAATTGCTTTTAGGTTAAAGTCTCAAACTGCTGATATTCAGCATGGAAAGCTCAACTTTTCCCTCAATATCACAAATGAGTACACTCTTAGTGCAGCTTTTTTTTTTTTTTTTTAATTTGCTTCAAGGTCCTATGGTGTTTAGTTCTCCAGTGCCTTTGTACATGCACTCCCCTCTCCCTGGAGTGTCCTTCCCTGCCTGCTTCGCCTACTTTGCTGGTTGCCCTTCATGACTCAAGTTTTTGTAACCTCTATTTGTGTTCCCGTAGTACATGATGCTTTTTCGTGATGACTACTTTATATGCTATCTCACTGTACGTATTTCTTCCAAAACAGGGACTAAATTCTTCACCCATCTACTCCATTGCCTAGCACCATCCTTGTTTGTGATTTAGTCCCTACTTGGAGTATTGGGGTGTGTGTGTGTGTATTGGTGTACGAGCCTGCTTGCTCAAATGGAGAGCGTGAATCCGAATCTCTGCTGGGCACTCAGCGCAGTGGGCACGCGAAAGCTTTAACTCAGGCTTTTCGCACGATCACCACCGCTATTGACGAGCATTCACGCACCTGTGACGGCCGCAGCACCCCAGACTGTGCAGCAGCGCCAGCACCTTTGCGCGAGCGCAGGGCGGATGAGGCGGGGCCAAGGACAACCCCCTCCAGGCGACGGCGGTTGCGCGCAGGCGCATCCGGAAAGAAAGCCTCTCGTATTCGGCCCTCTCTTTGCAACCAGCTGCAGGCGGAGCTCGCGAATAGTCATTTCCGCGAAGCCGCCGCTTGCTTTGTGGAGTGCAACATGGAGACGACTAGTGGAGCTGGTGAGCCGGTGAGTCGCTGCTCTGGGGTCGGGTGAGTGGGGAAGTCGAGCCGGGTCGAGCTTTGAACACCGTCTCTCCCCCTTGTTCCCTTCCCAGGTTGCCGGGGAACTGGTGTCTGTGGCACATGCTCTTTCTCTCCCAGCCGAGTCTTATGGCAATGATGTGAGTATGACTCACCCCCAGCTCTCTCTCACTCAGCTAGACTGCTATGTCTGCAGGGCCTGCCACGAAATTGTAATCCCCTGATACCCTCTGTGAACCCACTCCATGCCCGCCAGAAACCGCGCTTTTTCATTCATTCTAACCTTTATGGTCCTCAGACCCAGGACAAATGCCGGTGGAAGTAGTTCCCAAACTTTGCTGAACTAGAACCACCTGAGAAGCTTTTATACCTTCCATTGTCCAGGTCGCAGTCTATACCGAGTAAATAAAAATATCGGGGGGGGGGCAGTGAGAGTCAGAAATTAGTATTTTTTTAAAGTGAGTGATTTCATTATGCAGTAAAGTGGCACCAAATTATGGTATGTCTTGTTTAGATTCTTAAGAAGAAAGCATATGATATTTTTGAGGTACAAGACACACGGACATGAGAAATAGTAACACTCAAATAAAAATATGATTGATGTTTGTTAGATTAGGGTGTAAGATCCAAAGGAGTTTAGCCGAAGAAGAAACCCCTAAGAACTGAGACAGTAGAGGAAGACTTCACTGAGAAAGTGAATCTCTAACTGGATCCTCAGAGTATAGATGGACAAAAGACATGGTGTAAGGCATGGAGGTAAAAATGCAAATGACTTTGCTGGGGTCAGTGAAGTAGATCCACGTAGCTGGAGTGGGAGGTTTTAATGGAACAGGTGGTAGGTATTTGGTAAGGCTTATTTATAATCTAGCCTGCTTCACAATACTGATTCAATTTTAAGTGTTATGGATGGGAAATTGACTATCTTATAAACAAATGATGATTATAACATGTTATACTATCAAAAGTGAAGGGTATTTCACTTCCATTATCTTTGTTCTCCCAGCAACTCATTGATATATGTGACTATATTTTATCAGTTTTACAGTGGCTTAATTCAGTCCTGAGAAGGCAATCTGTCTACTGCTTTATGTAGTCTCCTACACTTTCGCTAGCTGCTGGACAAAGAGCCAGTGGCTTATGCTGTTGACTAGACTGTAGGCAGCTCCTTTTGGTGGGTAGTTTCCTTCATAAGGACAAAAGTTTTCTATTTTCCAAACCCATTAGTCCAGTTTTTATCCTTTGACAGTAACACCAAGTTTGGTAGTGTTATGGACGTTACCTAGACCTCCACAGAATTCCTCAATTTGTTCTCTAGTAGCAGGATTGGGAGATTCTGACCTGGCATTCTTCACTCCTTTGCAGCCTGATATTGAGATGGCTTGGGCCATGAAAGCAATGCAGCATGCTGAAGTCTACTACAAGGTGACTTGTCTGTCTTCATTATTAAGCAAAATTAGGCATGTAATGGTAGGGATGGTTCTTTGCTAATCACTATTCTCAGCAAGTTAAGCATATGTATTTTGGAGATAATTTTTATTACTGTAAGATTTTACCCACAGAGAACGAGGGGGTGGAAGTGAATTTTGTTTTGACAAAGAGGAGTTGTACTTCTTTGCCCAGTGTTCTGCTGCTAACTGGCAAAATGATTCCATAGTGGGCAATTAATAAATGTTTGATGACTGAATGAACAATTAATTCACATAGGGCAATAGCCAGGCAGTACTAGGACCAAAAGGGTTTGAACTGGTGGCAGGGATTGTAGTATATTATGGCCCTTGAAAACTGTGTCATGATTTCATCTGGGACCTCTTCTGTCTGTACTTCCTAATAACTCTTCTGCCCTTAGAACCATAAATATTTTCTGGGGAAGGGGGGATAGAAGTGTTGTAAATTAGAGACCAGTATCTGTGTGTTGTCTTGTGTCTGGCAGCTGATTTCATCAGTTGACCCACAGTTACTGAAACTCACCAAAGTGGATGACCAAATCTATTCAGAGTTTCGGGAAAATTTTGAGAAACTCAGGATAGATGTGTTGGATCCAGAAGAGCTCAAATCAGAATCGGCTAAAGAGGTAAGAATTCTCTCAAATATTGCCAAGCATCTGACCAACAATTATTGATTATGGAAATATTTTTAGGGGCACCTGGGTGGCTCAGTTGTTAAGCATCTGCCTTTGGCTCGGGTCATGATCTCAGGGTCCTGGGATCAAGCCCCTCATCGGGCTCCCTGCTCCGCAGGAAGCCTGCTTCTCCCTCTCCCACTCCCCCTGCTTGTGTTCCCTCTCTTGCTGTCTCTGTCTCTGTCAAATAAATAAATAAAATCTTAAAAATTTTTTTTTATATAATTAAACTTTTTTCAGTGTGTTTTAAGGAAATATGTAAAGAACCAGGGCTTTTATGTAGTTATAATCAACTAATAAGTAAGTTATGTTATGAAATAAATATTTTTCTGGTTTATGAGTTTATGTTCATGGGATCTGTTTTTTCTTTTTTTTGACTTGGACATTTCATCCCTTCCTACCCAGCCCTTTCAGGGAAGAAGGAGCAAATTTTCTTATGTTAGTAGTTTAGCTTGGATGGAGAATTGGCAAATTGGAAAAAAAAAAAAAAGGTTTGGATAGAGAACTGGCAAATAGGATACAGGGAGGTGTTTGAATTCTCCGGATTTAGGTTCACATTATCATGGGCCATGGATAAGAGGAGAACTTAGGTTTCCCATTGCTTACCTGATTATCCTACTTTTACAGTGTGCTAAAAACTCTTATAGCAGGGAAAATATTTCCGAGAGTAGGTCCTTGGTTTACCATATATGTAAACTTTTAACATTGTTACTTGGTTTATGATGTATGTAAACTTTTAACATTGTTACTTGGTTTATGATGTATGTAAACTTTTAACATGGTTACTGTTGACTGTTAACTAAATTACTGATCTTTGGAAAAGTACCTCTAGCAATGGACTTCTTTCTTAAAATTTAACTGTGACTTTGTGACCACATTCCTGCTGCCTTTGTCTCATTTGTGCTTCAGTGGGGGTGAATAACTATTTTGGGCTGAGTTAACCAATAACATAAAAGCAAAAGCAAATACATTTAAGAAATCCAATTTTAATTCTGCAGTCGAGGATTTAAATATTTTGTCAAGGTAAAATATTGTTCGTGTTGGGAAATACCAGTCTAAAGACAATAGATAGCATGGAAACTCAATGCTAGTAAAAGTCGAAATCAACTCAGTCCTAGTCTCTTTCACTATGGGAGTTTTCCTTACTGAGGAAGTGGAATCCCTTCTCCTGGCCTGACTTCACCAGCCTCCTGCATTTGTCAGCCAAGGCATCTTTTTTGCCTTTATAGAAGTGGAGGCCATTCTGCTTGAAGTTTGACGGGATTGTGGAAGACTTCAACTATGGTACTTTGCTGCGACTGGATTGTTCCCAGGGCTACACTGAGGAAAACACCATCTTTGGTGAGATTCTTGCCTCTGGAATGGTTTCTGTATAAGAAGAGTGAGGGATCTGGTTTTACGGATGGATTAGTGACCTGAATAGTTTGGGGGTCATTTTATTTGTTACATATTTAAAGATCATGTTACTGTTTGTTGAGTAACTGTGGGATAAGCTGGTTAAGTATTTTCAGCCTCATTTAACAAGATTAGAATTCCACATCTCTGAAGTTTATGACTGTACTGGAATGCTTTGACTGTTAGTTCAGTTTTCTGTAAGTTTAGAGAAGTAACTGTGACTAGGACAATGATCAATTCTATTCACCTTTCAGCCCCCAGGATACAATTTTTTGCCATTGAAATTGCTCGGAACCGGGAAGGCTATAACAAAGCAGTTTACACCAGTGTTCATGATGAAGAAGAGAAAGAAGGCAACCATGAAAGAGAGGAAGGAACTGACAGTGGAGGGGCAGAAGAGAAAGGAGCCAACAGAGAAAGAGAAAAAGCAAAAACCAATAAAGGAGCAGAAAAAGAGAAAGGAGCCAACAAAGAAATCAGCAAGAGTGGTGAAACAGCTCTGTAAGGTAGACAAGGAACCGCACTCTGGAAGCTGTGACTCAACTAAGTCTACAGATACTGTGATGCTACTTGCACGGACTCCTGTGGTTAAATGTATGTCCTTGTGCAATTGAAACACATACAGAAGGACATTCTTTCTAGCCTAATCATCAGGAGCTACTCCGGTTGTTTTCTTGTATGAGCCAGCTTAAAGACTATTAGTGGGGTCTTAGTTGAGCATTTCTTGGTATAGTGTTTCTTGGTTCTCACCACTGGTCAAATAAGAAATTTTATGAATAAATTTCTTTTGGTTCTTAGGACTATATCTGTAATTGACTTTTAAAAGATATTTCAAATTATTTGACACTTCAGGTTTTTTTCAGGTATGTAATCTCTCTGTCATGTCTTAATATAAAGTGATTTATGCCTGTTTTTAAATGCTTATCATTGTTTCCTGCGGTGAAGTTTCCTCAAGCCTGTTAAGTTGTATATGGTTTGGGGATTAGAAGTTCCTATGTAACAATTAATTCCTGCTATTTGAGTAAGTATAGCTTTCTGATTTTCTTTGATATATGTGGCAAAATATTTGATGAATACTCTGTGGAGATAAGAGCTGGGGCCTGAACCTGTCAGACCAGTGAATGCAGCCCAGTTCACATTAGAAGAGCAGGGCACTGGACCTGCTTCAGGATCTGCTTCTCTTCTGGTACTGAAGTTGTTACCTGAAAGCTAGCAGAGATTAATAAGTATAAAGCCTGGTAGAGTGACTTCCCTTTTATAATGCTATGGACAATAGCATACATTTACATAGTAACATAAAATGAACATTTTTAAATGATATTTCGTCAGACTCCACAAATACACCTGTTGATTTTATATAGATGGAGGGGTTTCTTCTCATCTAATGACTTTTAGGAATGCATGTTTCAGTTATCTTTACATATGTATAAAGGTTTGTGCATGTCCCCATAAACTCCCTGACCTTGATTGCTAAAACTAGTTAGAGGAAGCCACAATGTTTATAGTGCATACAGTAAATACTCTGAAAACTCTAACCACAGCATGATCATTCAAGAAAAGATTTATCAGAGCAGAGAAGGGGGAGAAATGAGGTTTTTTTCCCCCTCGTGGACACAGAATAAAAATAAAAGTTAAACTTAACTGATGAATTCTTTTCTAGGCAAGAGCTGAACTAGAGATACATACAGCTAACAACAACAACTGTACACAAAGCTAGGTTTCTCTATGGATTCTTTTTAGCCAGTTCTTAAAAATATTTAAAACATTTGTTAGACTTTTCATTTTACAAAAAATATGCTTTTAAACGGGTAGGGGAGTGTTAAATACTTCATACTAGACAGACTCTTAAAAATCAAAAACTTCCTTTACTGTACTGACTTTGTCTAGTTCATACGTTCTTAAATATCCATGAACATGTGTCCATACGCATTGCCTGAGGGACTGGGGAAGAATAAAGATTACTGGCTGCATACGATTCTGCCTGTGGTGGCCTTTTCCAGGTTACTCACAAGCAAGAAAACTGGTTTAATTACTTCTTTCTGATTTTGTGGAGAGTAAGAAATAAACCATTAAAAGACTACTTTAAAGCAAGAGGCATCTCTGTCCAAGAACTAGGAAATACAAACTGGGCAAAGGGAGGAGAATAAGAAACGGAACACTTCAGCAACATTGTAAGGCCAGGAAACCAAGACAGTATCCAAGGTCAAAGGGGAGAGTGGGCAGATTTCTTAAGATGGCCTCATGATTTCCACCTCTGGCATACATGCTCTGTATAATTCCCTCCTGTTGGTATGGCCAAGCCTTGTGAATACGAGGGGATTTCATTCCTTCATTTAAGTTACTAACCTTTTAATTTTGAGTTAATCAAAGGGACATTATCCTGGGTGGGTCTGGCCTAATCAGGTGAGTCCTTAAGTGAGACAAGCAGCTGCAGATGTTCACCTGTTGGCCTTAAAGAAGCAAAAAGCTGTGTTGTGAGACAAGGGGGCCATGTGGCAAGGACCTGAGGGTAGCCTCTGCGAGCTGAGAATGCTCTCGGGCTGACAGCCAGCAAAAAAATGGGGATTTCACTCTATAGTTGGAAGGAACTAAATTCTACCAACAACCAGTGAACCTGGAAGAGGACTTAAAGTCTCAGACGAGCTTGCAGTCCTGGCTGATACCATGCTTTTGGTCCTGTGAGACCCTGAGTAGAGGACCCAGTTAAGCTGTATCTGGACTCTTGACCCACAGGACTGTGAGATAGTTATGGGTATTGTGTTAAGCTACTAATTATGTGGTAATTTGTTATGGAGCAGTAGAAAATTGTTACAGACTCTGGGACTGGAAGTGGAGTGCTGCTGTATCAAGTGCCTAAAATGTGGGAGTGGTTTTGGAATCAGGCCGTGGGTGAAGACTGGAAGAATTTTGAGGAGCATGATAGGGAAAGCCTAAATTGCCTTAAACAGGCTGTCAGTAGTAATATGGACTTGAAGGATGCTGTAGGCGGGGGCTCAAAAGGAAGTAAGGAACATGCTGTTGGAAACTAGAAGAAAGGGAATCCTCCTTAGGAGGTGGTAGCATTGTGGTTAGAGGCCCGGACATTTGGGATTTGAGGCTTTGCTCTGAATTATTTGGGAGATGTTATCAAGCCAGGCTTGACATAGTGTGTAAACATCTATGATTTATTCAGAATATGGTGCCATTCCAGTTATTTACCTCCATGACAACTTTTGGAGGCAGGGAAAGGGCACAGACTAATTTTGGCATTTACAGAAGGGAAAATTGCAGTCATTTTAAAGTTTTAGGCCACTGAATTTGTGGTAATTTGTTACAACAGCAATAGGAAACTAATAAAGAAGGCATACTGAGCCCTGCTTCAAAAGTAGAGACATTCACTGCACTGTCATTATTTTGAAACTATAGTTGAAACAAAGATGTTGGACCAGATGATTGAGACATGAACTGCACCCAAAGCAAGCTTCAGTGATTCTAAACCATTTTGAACTTACTCTTCTAAGCAATTCCTGTAGCTGAGTCTGTGTGTGTGAGGTGCCATTAATATAATTGGGAATTCTTGAATTTGCTTAATGGTAACGATACAGTGCTTAGTAATGAGTATGTGCTCATTTGAAGCTTACATATATGTATTAATAAAACTCAACAGTAATCATCAATTGTTTGGACCTTAGACAAAATATTTTTCTGGAGAGGTGTATTTTATCACTGATGTTGTTTAAAATTTCCAGAGCATGGTGATAATTCAAACAGACCAGATTTTTGTTGGTTTTATTGCTGTTTTTAAATTTTCTACAGATAATACAACTCTTTTTTGCTTGCACACAATGTGAATGATTCTCACTATCCCACCTTGGTACACCACAATTACTTTCATACATATTTTTATTCAGATAGTCAATATCTTAGGGGCACCTGGGTGGCTTAGTCTGTTAAGCGTCTGCTTTTGGCAGGGTCCTGGGATCGAGCCCCGCATCAGGCTCCCTGCTCAGCGGGGAGTCTGCTTCTCCCCCTCCTTCCTGCTGTGCTCTCTCTTGCTATTTCTGTCGCTCTCAAATAAATAAAATATCTAAAAAAATAGTCAATATCTTAATAGATGATTCAAAATTAAGGCATGTATGTATGTTTTGTGAGTGGCCATTTTCCCATGCCTACATGTTTTTATCTCTAGAATTAATAGAAGCTTTACAGATGTCAGCATGATGTTGGTCTCCTGAACTGTACTACTTTCACATGATGACCATTTATATGACTGGCTAGCTTTAAATTTTCCCTACTCAGGCTTTCTCTGATTTCCTCAATATAAACTGCATTTTCAGGGCACCTGGGTGGCTCAGTCGGTTAAGTGGCTGACTTGAGTTCCAACAGGTTATGATCTCAGGGTCCTGGGATTGAGCCCCAAGTCGGGATCTGCACTCAGTGGGGAGTCCGCTTGGGGATTCTCTCTCTCCCTCTGCCCTTCCCCACACTTACACACACACTCTCTCTAAAATAAATAAATCTTTAAAATATATATATGTATATAATATTTATTGCATTTTAAGTCAGTATATTTTCATTTTATAAAAATTGAGATTGAATTGGGGCACCTAGCCGACTCAGTCAGTGGAGCATGCAACTTTTGATCTCACAGCTGTGAGTTCAAGCCCCACATTGGGTGTAAAGCTTACTTAAAAAAAATTGATATTGAATCATAAAGTAATTTGCCCTCCATCACCTAAGTGGTGGTATTGGGATTCAGATCCATATCTTTTGGTTGTGAATCTTATTGTTTTCCCAAAATCCCACTCTAGATTCAGCTTCTTTCTAGAATAGAGACAAATAATTTGAGTAAGGAATCAAAGTATTTAATAATCAAAGGTAAGAGCATTCTAGTGTGGAGTGATGTACTGAGCTAGTTTAAGCTCCTCAAATATTTGTAATTTCTCTGCCTTTTTCCTTCTTATCTCTGCAAGAGATTCCTTGTTGCATGTGCAACTCAGACTTGTTTAAAAAGCATTACAGTATAATCATTATAGTGTACCACTGTAATGTTCAGTTTCAAAATTACATTTAAATTTAAATTTAATTTAATTTAATTTCTTCACCTTTCTTATGAACTGAGATTTGGCTGATACATTTCCCTCAAGTGTTTTGCAGGTTTTTTTTTTTTTTTTTTTTTTTTTTAAGGTTTTACTTTGTCTTTCTGAAATTCATACAAGTTTTTCAGGATAAATCACTGGAAGTTCTAATAGATACTACTCATTGGTCTTTACATTGAAAAGAGCATAAGGGAAATAAAAAATGCCTTAACTTAGAGAAGAATAGGCTTTTGCAACTAGAAGGTATCTCAGAAGTCTAACTCAAAAATTTCATTTTTTCTGGTGGAAAAACAAGGCATTAAATGATGTGCTTTGCCCAGTTGAAAATCCTCTATGTATGTAAAAAATTGTTTATTAATTTACTTACTGTCCTTCCTTTTGTGCTAAGAACACCCACCAAGACATCATTCCATAAGGTTCCCTTTGTCCTAGATATACCCTGCACAGGATGCTTTCCTCTAGAAAACAGTTTTAAAATATTCACCATGCTTCTCCATAATTTAGGATTCTTCTGATATCCTTTCTGTTTACACTAATATTTGGCCAAACTTACGCAATTCTGAGAATTTGGATGATGTTTAAAATCAAAATCATAATAATTTAAAATTTCCAAGTTTTTGGCTTTTTATTAAAGAAAACAAGGCTTCTAAAAAGTTGGTCAATCTTTTTTTTTTCCAGCTTCCAGTAGTTTATTTTTTTTTTAATTTTTAGTATGTTATGTTAATCACCATACATTACATCATTAGTTTTTGGTGTAGTGTTCCATGATTCATTGTTTGCGTATAATCTTAAAATCATTTTTCTTCCACAAAGTTACTAAGGCCTACATGCTATCATTTGGTTTGGGGAAGATAAACAAGGGAATTCTTTCTGCCTCCAGCCCCTGTAATTGTAATAAGTTGATTGTAATAAGTTGATTGCCTCTTCATCCTGTATGAAATCAAGAACTCTAAGGACTCTTGCTTACCTGCCAATCTCACATCTTAAATTATCTTTTTTATTATGAACATTTTAAACATACACAAAAGTAGAAATAATAGTATAATGAACCCCTAAATATCTGTTACCCAGATTAGTTATCAACATTTTGCCACATTTGTTTTATTTATCCTTTTTTCTTTATCGAAGCATTTTAAAACAAATCTCAGACATCATATTATTTTACTCCTATATATTTCGTTGTGCATCTTTAAAAAATGGACATTTTCTAACATAATTGCAATAATAAATAATATTTTTAACTGATATTCAGTTATATAGCAAAACTTAAAAGTGCATACTACAAATGATACTCAGGAAATAGTCCTTTAGAGTATATTTAAGGAATAGGTTGACTGAAATATGACTAGGAGGATATATGTGTGTACCAGAAAATTGGTAGATGAGGTTGAAAATATGTATTTGATTCACTGTGGGCACTAATAATGAGCCCTAGGTACTGAGCTAGATGTCTTACATCTTATCCCTAACATATAGGCATTATTAACCCCATTTTACACATGAGGAAATTTAGACTTGAAGAGATTTTGAGTCCCAAGTTAAGGATTTTAGATTTAATTTAGCAAGTAGTGGCTAGATATTGGAAGTTTATTTTAATTTCTGGGTAGTCATATGATGAAAACTGCTCAAGGAAGATTAAACAATGTGCAATATTGAGTAAATATTAAGTACTTATTCTGGATTGATTGGTTCAACCTAATCCTTGCATTTTGTGATTAAAAAACAAATCTGTGCTCCTTTAAGACATGGAAATCAGAACCTACAAAGAATAAATGTTTAATAACTCATTACGTACTGCCAACATTGCCCAGGAAGGGAAAACCCCATGAAGGATTGTTTATTAATTTTCACTGGCCTCTCTTAGAAATGATACACATCTTTTACTCATATCCTGTCAAATGGAATTCAGTCCCTGCCACTGAATTGCAAAAGAGGGTGGGAAATTTATTCTAGGTAAATGTCTGGAAAGATGAGGAAGAAAGAAAAAGCTTGCTCCCCCTGCTTGTGCTCTCTCTCTCTCTCTCAGTCAAATAAATAAATAAAATCTTAAAAAAAGAAAAAGAAAAAGAAAGAAAAAGTTTTTACTGACCACCTAGCCAGTCTCTGTCACAGCAGGTGAATAGTTATTCTTGTCTCCTACACGTATTCATTAATTTCAGTTTATTCACCTCTCAAGTTATAGAAAGTGATTCCCAATCTGTGACTCTGGGGCTCAGTGAATTCCGAATTGTACAGTTGACTTCTTGAGTCCATGTTCTTGGACATTGTGCCAATATGGTCTGAAATAAGCTTCTTTATGGACTCTTCATTATTTCTTTTACATGATTAAAATGGCCTGTTTTGGAATAAAAACATGTCACTCACTATTGTGTTTTAAATTTAGACAATATAATCTACTTTTTATTTTATTTTATTATTACTTTTTAAAATATTATTTTAAGTAGGCTTCATGCCCAGCGTGGAGCCCAGCATGGGGCTTGAACTCACCACCCTGAGATCAAGACCTAAGCTGATATCAAAAAAAAAAAAAAGAGTCAGACGCTTAACTGACTGAGCAACCCAGGCGCCTCTACTTATTTATTTTTAATTAAAAAGAAATCCATCCATTCTGGGCACAGAGAGGCTGTTAATTTCCTTATAATCTGCAATAAATTTAGGACTTTAAACCTGGTGTAGGTTAGATGAGCAAATCACAGAAGTGACAGTTTGGTTTAGATTTTAGGTAAGGAAGTGTTTATATGTCAGATGATAAACATTACAAATTCACACGGAATGGACTTGAGCCTCAGCTTTGAAATCTGGTACTCTTAAATTTAATCTGTTCTAAATTAGTCCAGCACAGTATAAGAGAGAGAGAATGGATTAATATGTGTAATTATTATAGAATTATTTGAATTGCATATGATAAAAAGAAATAGCTTCCTTTCTTCATGAAAATGTTCCATCATTACCAAAAAAGTTATAATTTATTCAAACAAGTTTGAAATATTTCATCTAATCTTGGAGCTCATTTTATCATCCACTTATTTATTTGTTCGTTTGTTCATGTGTTTATTTTTGTCTTTATCATGACTTAAAGGATAATCATTCTCTTCAAGATCCCTGCCACTTTCACCTCTGACTCCGTTCTCCTGCTTCTACCTTCTACCTTCAGCCTCAGTGCCTTTAGACTTGATGTTCCCTCTGCCTGGAAACTTTCACACAGATATTCATATGATATTCATTCACTTCTCAAAGATCTCTACTTAAATATCACCTTAATAGAGAGGTCTTCCCTGACTTCTTTATTTAAAATAACAACTCCCTTGGCACTCCCTATCCTTACTGTAATTTTCATTATAACTCATCACTGTCCCCTCCACCCCTACCCTGGAGGACAGGAACATTGTTTTGTTTGCTGTTGTTTGCCTAGCACCTAGATCAATATCTGGCTAGCATATAGTACGATCCCTTTTTAAAGAATTTTTTTAAGTTTTTATTTAAATTCCAGTTAGTTAACATACAGTGTAATATTAGTTTCAGATGTACAATATAATGATTCCACACTTCCATACATCACCCAGTGCTCATCACAAGGGCACTCCTTAATCCCCACCACCTGTTTAACCCATTGCCCACCCACCTCCCTTCTGGTAACCATCAGTTTGTTCTCTATAGTTGAGTCTGTTTCTTGGTTTGCCCCTCTCTTTTTTTTTCCCCGCTTTGCTTATTGGCTTTGTTTCTTGAATTCCATGTATGGGTGAAATCATATATTTGCCTTTCTCTATTTCACTTAGCATAATACTCTTTAGCTCTATCCATGTCCTTGCAAATGGCAAGATCTCATTCTTTTTTATGGCTGAGTAATAGTCCATTGTATATATATACACACCACATCTTTTTTATCCATTCATCAGTTGATGGACACTGTTTCCACAATTTGCTATTGTAGGAAATGCTGCTATAAACATCAGGGTGTATGTATCCCTTTGAATTAGTATTTTTGTATTCTTTGGGTAAATACCTAGTAGTGCAATTGCTGGATCGTAGGGTAGCTCTACTTTTAATTTTTTGAGGAACCTCCCTACTGTTTTCCAATGCAGGAAAGAATATCCAATGGGAAAAATTTCTTCAACAAATACTGTTGGGAAACCTGGACAGCAACATGCAAAAGAATGAAACCGGACCATTTTCTTACAGCATAAACAAAAATAAATTCAAAATGGATTAAAGACCTAAATGAGAGACCTGAAACCATAAAAATCCTAGAGGAAAACACAGGCAGTAACCTCTTTGACATTGGCCATAGCAACTTCTTTATATGAAGATCTTAATAGTTTTGAAAAAATTAGTAAATAAAATTCCTACTATATATCAGGCATAATTCCAATACACTGGAACCATAGCTGAAACACTAAATAATCAGATTGAAGTAAGATCCAAAATTTTTCCAGTGTTATTCTACCCATCCAGACAGGGGCATGTTAGAAAAGAAAAATTATGGTCCAAATAATTCCACATTTTGAAAGGCCATCGTACACTGGGCAATAGGAGTTGAGAAGCCAACTCATGAACAAGAAAGATCCACTAGACGAATGTCTACTTTTCTACAGGTAGTTGCAGTCATAACGCTAGGTTTATCAGATCACCTTTACAAAGTGAAATATGACTATGAATAAGATTCCAGATTTATAAAAAAAAATGCCTACAGCATATAGGAGGCCTTTGACTCATATTAGTCTCCTTTTAAAAAGAATAGTGTCTCTTCCCTAACCTGTGCCTCCTCTGAATTCATATTTTTTTGGTCATAACCATTTTTTCTCTATCATTCTGGTTTAAAATTTTGGCAACTTCTCTCACTTATTCCTCTTCTCTTTTCACCTTTCACTTCTTTCTCATTCATATGGCTTCTAAATTACATCCATACTACTCTGTGGATGAGGCCACCACATTGAACAATTAACTCCAGGGGATGGCATTCACATTTTAGTCTATGTTAATGGAGTCATGCACTGCATAAGCCTGCACAACTATACACAGTGGTCCTGCATGTGGCTGAGACTTCTAGTTGCTCACTCAATATTTATTCTCCCCTTCTTTTTTAAATTTTTCATTATGTTCAGTTAGCCAACATATAGTACATCGTAAGTTTTTGTTGTAGTGTTCAACGATTCATTAGTTGTGTATAACACCTAGTGCTCATCCCAACACGTGCCCTCCTTAATACCCATCACCCGGTCACCCCATCTCCTTCTTTTTAATAGAGGACTCCAAATTTTAGCTTTACATACTGATGCTTGGATTAAAGGACTATATTTGCCAACCTCTCTTGTAGCTAAGTTTAGACATCTGACTAAGTTTCTGGTTAATAGGAGGCAACCTTAAGTTTGTTTTGTGGATCTTATAGGAAAGTTGATCAAAGAAAGCTAA
Organism: Mirounga angustirostris; assembly: GCF_029215605.1. Lineage (NCBI taxonomy): Eukaryota > Metazoa > Chordata > Mammalia > Carnivora > Phocidae > Mirounga > Mirounga angustirostris. Next base: position 152,675 of record NW_026991810.1, on the reverse strand, counting down.
TTCATCTGCTGGAGTCCCTTCCACTCCTTTTCTGCTTTCTGTCTTTCCTTCTTTTTATGGCCTGTAACAAGAATGTGATGAAATGGGAGACAAACCATGAGAAACTCTGGACTCTGGGAAAAAAACTAAGGGTTACAGAAGGAAGGGGGGTGGGAGATAAGGGGTAACTGGGTGATGGGTATTAAGGGGGCATGTGATATGATGAGCACTGGGTGTTATACACAACTAATGAATCACTGAACGCTATATGAAAAACTACATGTATCATATGATCTCACTGATATGAGGAATTCTTAATCTCAGGAAACAAACTGAGGGTTGCTGGAGTGGTGGGTGTGGGAGGGATGGGGTGGCTGGGTGATAGACATTGGGAGGGTATGTGCTATGGTGAGTGCTGTGAATTGTGTGAGACTGTTGAATCGCAGACCTGTACCTCTGAAACAAATAATACATTATATGTTAAAAAAGAAGAAGAAGAAGAAGATAACAGGAAGGGAAAAATGAAGGGGGGGAAATCAGAGGGGGAGATGAACCATGAGAGACTATGGACTCTGAGAAACAAACTGAGGGTTCTAGAGGGGAGGGGGTTGGAGGGATGGGTTAGCCTAGTGATGGGTATTAAAGAGGGCACGTACTGAATGGAGCACTGGGTGTTATACGCAAACAATGAATCATGGAACACTACATCAAAAACTAATGATATGGGGTGCCTGGGTGGCTCAGTTGTTAGGCATCTGCCTTCGGCTCAGGTCATGATCCCAGGGTCCTGGGATCGAGCCCCGCATCAGGCTCCCTGCTTAGCAGGGAGCCTGCTTCTCCCTCTCCTAGTGTTCCCTCTCTCACTGTGTTTCTCTCTGTCAAATAAATGAAAAATCTTAAAAAAAACCCTAATGATGTAACGTATGGTGACTAACATAACATAATAAAATAGAATAAAAAAAACTAATGATGTACTATATGTTGGCTAATTGAGATTAATAAAAAAAAGGGAAAAAAAAGCTTCAGCTTGGACTATATCTTGTACTATAAGGTGATCTTGAGGATGTAAGCAGTTATTTATTCTGCCTATAGTATCATTTGTTTCTTCTATCATGTCTTACTTCTGACTTAGCCCAATCATCATAGGACCATCAGGGACAAACAGTTTGACAAAGTTAGGATTATTGACCATTGTAAGGAGAAAGACTGCATGTCAGGGAAATCATGGAGCATTTTTACAAAGAAAAATGGAATTATTATAGGATTTGGAGGAAATAAGGAGTTTAGGTGAAATTCAAAATTAAATACAAATGAAGTCATGTCTTGTTAGCCTCAAGGTTGTGTTTAAAAGGGTCAACATCAGGTCCTGGTATGCGAAAGTCAACCGAGGGTTTTGTTTTCTTGGAAACTACAAAGGTAAGATAGATGCATAATATTTTGTTCTGAAACTCCTTATCTGAATCTCTGTACTTGGTTTGTATTTTGAAGCTGCTTTTCTGGGTCAAAGTAACTTAGATTCTCCAGGAAGAGATGGATGTTTTATTCTTTCTGATATAATTTCAAACAAAATTTCTGATGGTCTATGATTTTAGAGGACAAAGTTCCTTGGTGAGTAAGAAAGTAGTGGTCACTCAAGGAGAAGTTGTTACGAAACTTCTCAGTTTCACTGTAGCCTTGAAAAAAAAATTGTTTCTTAGTAACTTCTTTATCTGTGTCTGTTATACTAGCATGATGAATGGCAGTACAGGTTTTTATCTTCTTAGTTCAAGCTAATTTTTTTTACTTTCTCACCTCTAACCTCAATAGTAATATTACTTGGCTTTTCCTTGTAAGATACTTTATAGTTTTTAAACCATGCTTGGGTGTACCCATTATAAATTAAACTTACAAAAATAACCATCTGAAGTAGGAAACTAGAGATCAGGGAGGTTATATGATTTATCTATGGTGGCATGCTAGCAAATGACTAGGCCAGAACTCAGGTTTAATTTCTGGTTCAGATTCCTTTTAGATTCTTAAAGGCACTTCTTCCTCTCCTTAAATTTTCTCTTTGTAGGGATGCCTTTGTGGCTCAGTTGGTTAAGCGGCTACCTGGGTCCTGGAATGGAGCCCTGCGTTGGGCTCCCTGCTCAGTGGGGAGCCTGCTTCTCCCTCTCCCTCTGCTGCTCCCCCTGCTTGTGCACATGCTCTCTCTCTCTGACAAACAAATAAAATCTTAAAAAATTTTTTTCTCTTTTTGGAAAAGGATTGGTGGATTATATAACCAATAAGCTTAGATTTAGCATTACCTATCTGCATCACACATATCCATTCAAGAAATAAAAGCAAGTGTTTTTTTTTTTTACTTCTTTCTTCATACAAATATATGGCATAAATTGAAAAATAGAATAATTAACTTATACATTAGTAGCAATCAGTGCCTTAAAATATATAAGAATTTCAGTAAGATACAATAAGGCTTTAAAAAGAATAATTTTAGAACAGTTGAGAGAAATTTCCAATGAAAGAAAAACATAATGTTTAAATTCAAGTGAAACTACAGTTTTTCAACACTATAAAGGTTTTATTGAAAGTGCAATATACCATTTGCTCTTATTGAAACTGTTCATTTACTAAATCTGCATGGATAATGAAAAATCTTCATGGTCTATCATCTATCTATCTATATCTATCTATCATCATCTCTATCTGCTTTTGTGGGTGCGTTGGTTATGGATGGTTAAAGTTAGTGATCAGACTTCCAACCTGATCATTCCTTTGCTTTAACTATTACCTATTCTCTCCTTCCATAAAAAAAACACACTGTATTGGGATCCTCTTTTCCTGCATCAATTCTCCATCTTTTTAAATGGATTGAAAGTTCTTTTTGTTCCAAATCACTTGTTGTTACTACTGTTACCTGGATCAGAGCATTCCCCAAGGCCAGGGAAAGCTAGAGGAAAAAGAATTGAGATTCTGGTTTGTAGAGCAAGACAGTGACTGGGAGGGCTGAAAGTAAGCATATGGATTAAGGGAGAAGCAGCCTTATGGTCCTCTAGCATTTAAGCTTTTGAATCCACTTCTGGGTCCTGGAATGGCACCTTGAATTTCTTCTTTCTCTCTTTTTCCCTCACTCCCGCCCCATTCTTTCCCCTTCCTCTTTTTCTTCCACTACTCTCAGAGTTAAGGCCATACTTTAGTCAAAAGAATATAAAGCTTGAAGTCATCAGACATAAATCTTAAACACCAGCTATATAATCCTGCACTAGAGAGTAATTTACTTGGGCGATGTTTAGCAATGTCCAGTCACTGCACCAAAAGGAGATACATCTCCTGTTCCTTTTGACATTCTTTCTCTTAGTACCAGCCCTCATTATTATGGCTTTTTAAAGGAAGTGAACTCTTCTATGCAAGGGAAAGGGAGGTGGAAGTAGAAGTCTTCGGGCTCTTGGCTTCATATGTATTCTTCAACAGATGCTTTATCGGTAAAGCCTTGCATTTGGGGGAAAGCAGATTAAGTGGTAAAAAGCAAGTAAACCCATAATTTGAATAAGATCTATGAATCTATGTTAGGCTTTGATTTGGTTGTCAGGCCATTTCTGTAATTAGAAAGCATTACCTATTAAAATAAAGAACCTCCTGGGGCTCCTAGGTGGCTCAGTGGGTTAAGTGTCCGACTCTTGATTTCGGCTCAGGTCATGATCTTGGGGTTGTGAGATCAAGCCCTGCCTTGGGCTTTGTGCTCAGCAGGAAGTCTGTTTGCGATTCTCTCTCTCCATCTCCCTCTGCCCCTCCCCCCTCAAAATAAACAAGTAAATCTTAAAATAAAACTCAAAAGTCATTTATAATTTAGTATGAAATAGCTCAGAGCTTGTTTTATAATATTGAAATTAACTGAAACAAATAATACAATTAAAAAATGGACAGAGAATTTGAATAGACATTTTTCCAAAGAAGACATACAAATGGCCAACAGACAGAGGCAAAGATGCTCAACATCACTAATCATCAGGTAAATGCACATCAAAACCACAGTGAGATATTACCTTACACCTGTCAGATTGGCTAGAGTAAAAATGATAAGAAATAACAAATGTTGGTGAGGGTGTGGAGAACAGGGAACCCTCACACACTGTTGGAAAATAGTATGGAGGTTCCTCAAAAAATTAAAAATAGAATTACTATATGATTCAGTCATTCCATTACCAGGTACTTACCCAAAGAAAAGAAACACAGTAATTTGAAAAGATTTTTGCACCCCTATGTTTATTGCAGCATTATTTACAATAGCCAAGATATGGAAGCAACTCAAGTGTCCATCAATAGATGAATGAATAAAGAAGATGTGATACACACACACACACACGGTAATATTACTCAGCCATAAAAAATGAATGAGATCTTGCCATTTGCAGCAACATGGCTGGACCTAGAGGGTACAATGCTAAGTGAAATAAGTCAAAGACAATATCATATTATTTCACTCACACATGGAATGTAAGAAACAAAACAACTTAACAAAGAAAGAACAAAAGAGACAAAAAAATCAGACTCTTAAATACAGAGAACAAACTGATGGTAGCCAGAGGGGAGATGGGTGGAGAATGGATGCTCTAGATGAAGGGAATTAAGAGTACACGGAGTGTGATGACCACTGAGAAATGTATAGAACCATTATATTATATACCTGAAATCAATATAATACTGTATGTTAATTAAACTTCAATAAAAAATTTAACTGAACCACCAACTGGCAGTTTTGATAGGTTAGAATAGATTATTCAGGCAAAGATTGACCTGAGTTGAATAAAAGCAAACTCAGTCACATGAATACCCATGCCATATGGAAAATACAAATACAAATTTCAACAATTTTGAAATTTGAGCCCAAAACATACTGTGCACTATGGTTATTTTGGTGTGCTGATGAAATCAATTAAGTGGACTGTAATGTGGGACAGATAAAAATCTGCAGAACAAGCATCTATTCAATACATTTCCAGTTCAGACTGATAAAGGTGTGTTATGTCACCAGCATCCACAGAGCCTAAAAGATATTTTCATATGAATAGCTTTCTATGCCAAAAGGCCAAGCTGAAGACTGTTTATTACAGAAAATTGCATTTCCCACAGTTAAGACATACCATATGTATGGTATGTGTAAGGGCATATTTTTGAAACTGTTTTCTAATCAGGTATAAAACATGACTGTTTAGAGACCTTGAATTGCAAAATGTCTACTTGTGTATTTGATAAATTGAAATTGTAGTGGCCAACTTCAACAAATGTCCTTTGATATTCAGGCAGTCTTATTGTTTAGTTACGAATATTTCAAATCCAAGCTGTCACTGGGACAGTCCATCTGCACTAACTGAGAATGACAAGACTTATAAGCAGTATTGCTAATGGCAGAGATACACTTGTTATGGCCATCCTGCACCAGGAAATTTCACTTAGATGAACACTTGGCCCTGGGTTGCTTGAAGATGCTAGGAGTAATTGCAAAATGAAGGTGACTTCATTCATTTCAAGGCACTTCCTGTATCATATGTAGCTCTATATTCCTACTGATGCAGGAGCTTTTGTAAACTGAACAAATAGGGTACTTTGTTATAGGCATTAAAAGAATACTTATTCCGGGGCACCTGGGTGGCTCAGTTGGTTAAGCGACTGCCTTTGGCTCAGGTCATGATCCTGGAGTCCCGGGATCGAGTCCCGCATCGGGCTCCCTGCTCAGCGGGGAGCCTGCTTCTCCCTCTGACCTCCCCCCTCTCATGTACTCTCTCTCATTCTCGCTCTCTCAAATAAATAAATAAATCTTTTAAAAAAAATACTTATTCCAATCCCTTACTTTTGGACTCTATAGTTCAAAGAGTACTTTTGCATTCATTATCTTATTTAATCTTCACAATATCCATGAAGTGGTTTGAAATAAGCAGGGCACAAGACACAACTCCAATTTTATATGTGAGAAATATGAGGTTCAAAATAGTTGACTTGCTTAATGTCATATAGATAATCAATTAGAAGAGTAAATGAAAAAAAAAGATCAAGGTCTTCTGGATCCTAGGCCACTGCTTGTACATATGTGTACTTGATGAGGTCCAAAAATGAATCTCAGATGAAATGACAGGGGAAACCAAGCACAGAAAAAAATCTATTTTCATCCAAAAACACCATGTGCAAACACAATGTGCTTAGTTTCTGGTTTGAGTTTATTTCTTTTGGTGACATACTTCTGCCATTCCATATCCACCCAAAGGGAGAAGCATATCAGAGTAAGAGAAGCAGATGTGCATAGTTTGGAAAATCTCATGATATATTTCTATCACTCACCACACACCTCTCTTAAGAACCATGGATACAGACATTCACTATCATGTCCCTGGATAATCTCATACACACCTGTATACTGATGACATGAAAATCAGTGTCTCTAAACCAAATCTCTCTACTGAGATCCAGTATACTCACCTATACTCTAGATATATCATCATCACAATGCTTCAAGGTATCTCATTCACCCTCAACATGTCCAAAACTAAATTCTAAATTTTGTCTATTTTACTGAAGTATAATTAATATACAGTATTATATTAGTTTTGGGTATACAAACTCAACAATTGTATACATTACACAGTGCTTATCATAATCCAGAAATTCCACTACTATCTACCCAAAGAAAACAAAAGACTAATTTGAAAAGATATACACACCCCTATGTTCTTTGCAGCATTACTTATAATAGCAAAGATATGGAAGCAACCAAAGTGTCCATGCACACATGAATGGAATATATATATAGAATGAGATGTTGTCATTTCCAACAACTTGAATGGACCTAGAGGGTATAATGCTAAATGAAATAAGCCATATGGAGAAAGACAAATACCATATACATTTTATCAATTTTATAAAATATCTTTCATATCACAATTCAATCACTTACCTCTGCTATTATGATTTCTCTAACGTTCATAGTATGACTCAAGTTATCACCCTCTTACTCTAATTCACTTCTAGACACTCATCTCCTTAAAGTCAGTCACTTATATCTATGAATTTAATCTTTTAAACATCAATGGAATTCTCTTTAACATTTGGATATTAAAAATTCTTACTTCACTGGATTTTTAAAAAGTAAATGACAATGTTATGAACTGTTTATCACAGTGCTTTTTTTTTATTCTTATGTTAATCCCCATACATTACATCATTAGTTTTAGATGAAGTGTTCCATGATTCATTGTTTGTGCATAACACCCAGTGCTCCATGCAGAATGTGCCCTCCTCAATACCCACCAGCAGGCTAACCCATCCTCCCACCCCCCTCCCCTCCAGAACCCTGTTTGTTTTTCAGAGTCCATCGTCTCTCATGGTTCGTCTACCCCTCCGATTTCCCCCGCTTCAGTCTTCCCCTCCCGCTACCTTCTTCTTCTTCTTCTTTTTTTTTTTCTTAACATATATTGCATTATTTGTTTCAGAGGTACAGATCTGAAATTCAACAGTCTTGCAAATTCACAGCGCTTACCAGAGCACATACCCTCCCCAGTGTCTATCACCCAGTCACCCCATCCCTCCCACTCCACCCCCCACTCCAGCAACCCTCAGTTTGTTTCCTGCGATTAAGAATTCCTCATATCAGTGAGATCATATGATACATGTCTTTCTCTGTTTGACTTATTTCACTCAACATAATACCCTCCAGTTCCATCCATGTCGTTGCAAATGGCAAGATCTCATTCCTTTTGATGGCTGCATAATATTCCATTGTATATATATACCACCTCTTCTTTATCCATTCATCTGTCGATGGACATCTTGGCTCTTTCCACAGTTTGGCTATTGTGGACATTGCTGCTATAAACATCAGGGTGCACATACCCCTTCGGATCCCTACTTTTGTATCTTTGGGGTAAATACCCAGTAGTGCAATTGCTGGATCATATGGTAGCTCTATTTTCAACTTTTTGAGGAACCTCCATACAGTTTTCCAGAGTGGCTGCATCAGCTTGCATTCCCACCAACAGTGTAGGAGGGTTCCCCTTTCTCCGCATCCCCGCCAACATCTGTCGTTTCCTGACTTGTTAATTTTAGCCATTCTGACTGGTGTGAGGTGATATCTCATTGAGGTTTTGATTTGGATTTCCCTGATGCCGAGCGATATTGAGCACTTTTTCATGTGTCTGTTGGCCATTTGGATGTCTTCTTTGGAAAAATGTCTGTTCATGTCTTCTGCCCATTTCTTGATTGGATCATTTGTTCTTTGGGTGTTGAGTTTAAGAAGTTCTTTATAGATTTTGGATACTAGCCCTTTATCTGATATGTCATTTGCAAATATCTTCTCCCATTCTGTCTGTTCTCTTTTGGTTTTGTTGACTGTTTCCTTTGCTTTGCAAAAGCTTTTTATCTTGATGAAGTCCCAATAGTTCATTTTTACCCTTGCTTCCCTTGCCTTTGGCGATGTTTCTAGGAAGAAGTTGCTTCGGCTGAGGTCAAAGAGGTTGCTGCCTGTGTTCTCCTTTACGATTTTGATGGACTCCTGTCTCACATTGAGGTCTTTCACCCATTTGGAGTCTATTTTTGTGTGTGGTGTCAGGAAATGGTCCAGTTTCATTCTTCTGCATGTGGCTATCCAATTTTCCCAACACCATTTGTTGAAGAGACTGTCTTTGTTCCATTGGACATTCTTTCCTGCTTTGTCAAAGATGAGTTGACCATAGAGTTGAAGGTCCATTTCTGGGCTCTCTATTCTGTTCCATTGATCTATGTGTCTGTTTTTGTGCCAGTACCATGCTGTCTTGATGATGACAGCTTTGTAATAGAGCTGGAAGTCCGGAATTGTGATGCCGCTGGCTTTGCTTTTCTTTTTCAATATTCCTCTGGGTATGCGGGGTCTTTTCTGGTTCCATACAAATTTTAGGATTATTTGTTCCATTTCTTTGAAAAAATTGGATGGTATTTTGATGGGGATTGCATTGAATGTGTAGATTGCTCTAGGTAGCATTGACATCTTCACAATATTTGTTCTTCCAATCCATGAGCACGGAACGTTTTTCCATTTCTTTGTGTCTTCCTCAATTTCTTTCATGAGTATTTTATAGTTTTCTGAGTAAAAAGATCCTTTGTCTCTTTGGTTAGATTTATTCCTAGGTATCTGATGGTTTTGGGTGCAATTGTAAATGGGATGGACTCCTTAATTTCTCTTTCTTCTGTCTTGTTGTTGGTGTATAGGAATGCCACTGACTTCTGTGCATTGATTTTATATCCTGCCACTTTACTGAATTCCTGTATGAGTTCTAGCAGTTTTGGGGTGGAGTCTTTTGGGTTTTCCACATAAAGTATCATATCATTTGCAAAGAGTGAGAGTTTGACTTCTTCTTTGCCAATTTGGATGCCTTTGATTTCTTTTTGTTGTCTGATTGCCGTGGCTAGGACTTCCAATACTATGTTGAATAGCAGTGGTGATAGTGGACATCCCTGCCGCGTTCCTGACCTTAGGGGGAAAGCTCTCAGTTTTCCCCCGTTGAGAATGATATTCGCTGTAGGTTTTTCATAGATGGCTTTTATGATCTTGAGGTATGTACCCTAGATCCCTATACTCTGAAGAGTTTTGATCAAGAAAGGATGCTGTACTTTGTCAAAAGCTTTTTCTGCATCTATTGAGAGGATCATATGATTCTTGTTCTTTCTTTTGTTAATGTATTGTATCACATTGATTGATTTGCGGATGTTGAACCAACCTTGCAGCCCAGGGATAAATCCCACTTGGTCATGGTGAATAATCCTTTTAATGTACTGTTGGATCCTATTGGCTAGTATTTTGGTGAGAATTTTTGCATCCATGTTCATCAGGAATATTGGTCTGTAATTCTCCTTTTTGATGGGGTCTTTGTCTGGTTTTGGGATCAAGGTAATGCTGGCCTCATAAAATGAGTTTGGAAGTTTTCCTTCCATTTCTATTTTTTGGAACAGTTTCAGAAAAATAGGTATTAATTCTTCTTGAAATGTTTGGTAGAATTCCCCTGGGAAGCCATCTGGCCCTGGGCTTTTGTTTTTTGGGAGATTTTTGATGACTGCTTCAATTTCCTTAGTGGTTATAGGTCTGTTCAGGTTTTCTATTTCATCCTGGTTCAGTTTTGGTAGTTGATACATCTCTAGGAATGCCTCCATCTCTTCCAGGTTATCTAATTTGCTGGCATAGAGTTGCTCATAATAAGTTCTTATAATTGTTTGTATTTCTTCGGTGTTGGTTGTGATCTCTCCTCTTTCAGTCATGATTTTGTTGATTTGGGTCATTTCTCTTCTCTTTTGATAAGTCTGGCCAGGGGTTTATCAATCTTGTTAATTCTTTCAAAGAACCAGCTCCTAGTTTCGTTGATCTGTTCTACTGTTCTTTTAGTTTCTATTTCATTATTTTCTGCTCTGATCTTTATTATTTCTCTTCTCCTGCTGGGTTTAGGCTTTATTTGCTGTTCTTTCTCCAGCTCCTTTAGGTGTAGGGTTAGGTTGTGTACTTGAGACCTTTCTTGTTTCTTGAGAAAAGCTTGTATTGCTATATACTTTCCTCTTAGGACTGCCTTTGCTGCATCCCAAGGATTTTGAACAGTTGTGTTTTCATTTTCATTGGTTTCCATGTATTTTTTAAATTCTTCTTTAATTTCCTGGTTGACCCATTCATTCTTCAGTAGGATGCTCTTTAGCCTCCATGTATTTGAGTTCTTTCCGACTTTCTTCTTGTGATTGAGTTCTAGTTTCAAAGCATTGTGGTCTGAAAATAGGCAGGGAATGATCCCAATCTTCTGGTACCAGTTGAGACCTGATTTATGACCTAGGATGTGAACTATTCTGGAGAATGTTCCATGGGCACCAGAGAAGAATGTATATTCCGTTGCTTTGGGGTGGAATGTTCTGAATATGTCTGTGAAGTCCATTTGGTCCAGTGTGTCATTTAAAGTCTTTATTTCCTTGTTGATCTTTTGCTTAGGTGATCTGTCCATTTCAGTGAGGGGGGTGTTAAAGTCTCCCACTATTATTGTATTGTTATCGATGTGTTTCTTTGCTTTTGTTATTAATTGCTTTATATAATTGGCTGCTCCCATGTTAGGGGCATAGATATTTACAATTGTTAGATCTTCTTGTTGGATAGATCCTTTAAGTAGGATATAATGTCCTTCCTCATCTCTTATTACAGTCTTTGGTTTAAAATCTAGTTTGTCTGATATAAGGATTGCCACCCCAGCTTTCTTTTGTTGTCCAGTAGCATGGTAAATGGATTTCCACCCCCTCACTTTCAATCTGGGGGTGTCTTTGGGTCTAAAATGAGTCTCTTGCAGACAGCATATCGATGGGTCTTGTTTTTTAATCCAGTCTGATAGCCTGTGTCTTTTGATTGGGGCATTTAGCCCATTTACATTCAGGGTAACTATTGAAAGATAGGAATTTAGTGCCATTGTATTGCCTGTAAGGTGACTGTTACCGTATATTGTCTGTGTTCCTTTCTAGTCTATGTTGCTTTTAGGCTCTCTCTTTGCTTAGAGGACCCCTTTCAAGATTTCTTGTAGGGCTGGTTTTGTGTTTGCAAATTCCTTTAGTTTTTGTTTGTCCTGGAAGCTTTTTATCTGTCCTTCAATTTTCTATGACAGCCTAGCTGGATAGAGTATTCTTGGCTGCATATTTTTCTCATTTAGTGCTCTGAATATATCCTGCCAGTCCTTTCTGGCCTGCCAGGTCTCTGTGGATAGGTCTGTTGCCAATCTAATGTTTCTACCCTTGTAGGTTACATATCTCTTCTCCCGAGCTGCTTTCAGGATTTTCTCTTTGTCTATGAGACTCGTAAGTTTTACTATTAGATGTCGGGGTGTTGACCAATTTTTATTGATTTTGAGAGGGGTTCTCTGTGCTTCCTGGATTTTCATGCCTGTTTCCTTCCCCAAATTAGGGAAGTTCTCTGCTATAATTTGCTCCATTATACCTTCTGCCCCTCTCTCTCTTTCTTTTTCTTCTGGGATCCCAATTATTCTAATGTTGTTTCATCTTATGGTATCGCTTATCTCTTGAATTCTGCCCTTGTGATCCAGTAGTTGTTTATCTCTCTTTTTCTCAGCTTCTTTATTTTCCATCATTTCATCTTCTATATTACTGATTCTCTCTTCTGCCTCATTTATTCTAGCAGTTAGCGCCCCCATTTTTTATTGCACCTCATTAATAGCCTTTTTGATTTCTACTTGGTTGGATTTTAGTTCTTTTACTTCTCCAGAAAGGGTTTCTCTAATAACTTCCATTATTTTTTCAAGCCCAGCTAGCATCTTTAAAGTGATGATTCTGAACTCTAGATCTGACATCGTACTAATGTCCATATTAAGTAGGTCCCTGGCAGTCGGTACTACCTCTTGTTCTTTTTGTTGAGGTGATTTTTTCTGTCTTGTCATTTTGTGCAGAGGAGAATAGATTAATGAGAGAACAAAATGCTAGCAGAGTAACCACGTCCCCAGAAAATATACTCTAAACAAATCAGAAAAGACCTGAAGCAGAGGGAAAAGAAAGGGAAAGAGAGAAAAAAGAAAAAGAAAAAAAAGAAAAAGGAAAAGATAAAGATAAAGATAAAAACAAAAACAAAAAAAACCAGAATGTGATCAAATATGATCAGGCTGGTATATAGATCAGTGCCACACACTAGATTTGGGGTGTATTTTGGTCTTTTAGGAGAAAGTGCCTCCCAAAATTTTAAAGAAAGAAAAACTTATATATGTACAAAAATAAGGGTTGATATGATGAAGGGATGGAATATGACTGTAAAGATGGAAATTATAAAAAATTTTATAAAAGGAATTGATAAGAAGTTGTTTGAAAAAAGAAAGAAGGGGATTTAAAAAAGAAAAAAGAAAACAAAAAGGGAGAGGATGTGATCAGGCAGGGGAATAGAAAACACCATATACTAGAGATTTAGGGTATATTTTAATCTGTTAGAAGAAACTATCTCAAAATTTTAAAGAGAGAACAACTTATATATATAAGCCAAAAATACGGGTAACTACTATGAAGGGATAGAATATGACTCTAAAAATGAAAAATAAAAATGTTTTTTTTTTAAAAAAAGGGATTGATAAGATATTGGTTGAAAAAGGGAAAAAGAAAAATTCAAAAAGAAAAAAAAGAAAAAAAGACAGTTAAAAAAAATTAACTTTAAAAGACTAAGGAATCATGGTAAAAAAGCCGTGAATTCTATGTGCAGTAGTCCCCTAGCACTGGAGTTCTGCCGTTCTCATTGATCAGTAAACTTGGTCTTGGCTGGCTGTTCTCGCTGATCTTCTAGGGAGGGGCCTGTTGCCGTGGTTTCCAAATGTCTCTGCCGGAGGCGGAATTGCCCCGCCCTTGCCCCCTCCCGGCTAAGTAATCTGGTCGGGTTTGCTCTCTGGGGCTTTTGTTCCCTGCGAGCTTTCCCTACCGCTTTGGAGGCGGAGAGTGAAAATGGCGGCCTCCCAATCTCCGCCCCGGAGGAGCCGAGAACTCGGGGCCCCGCTCCTCAGTGAGCCCCCAGAGAAAAGCCGTCAGTCACTCCCGTCTTCCTGGTCTCTGGCCGCACTCCGTGCTCACCTGGCTTGTGACCGCGCGTTTCTGTCTCTGGCAGACCCCGGGTGGAGTCTCCAAACCCAGCAGATCCCTGCGGTGCACTCCCGCGCGGCTCCTCCCAGGGGAGGAAGGTGAGTCTCCCCAGATCTGCCACTTGTTGGGTCCCTGCTGGAGGAGCAGTGGCCCAACTGTGCCGCGGATCACGGTTTATGGCCACCCCGAGCTGAGAGCCCACGCCTGGGCTCCGCCTCTGCAGCCGGCTTCCCTGCTCCGTTACCTGGGAGCTCTGCCACACTCAGGCACCCCCCAGTCTTTCTGTGACCCTGAGGGTCCTGAGACCACACTGTCCCGGAGGGTTCCACCCCCCGCTTAGCCACCAGAGTGACGTCCCTCAGCGGAGCAGCCTTTTAAAAGTTCCGATTTTGTGCTCGGTGGCTCTATCACTTGCCAGAAGCGGCCGACGGAGGCCCCCTCCCCTGCCGTCTATCCTCCCGAATATCACCTCGGATTCACTTCTCCGCACGTCCTACCTTCCAGAAAGTGGTCGCTTTTCTGTTCAGAGAGTTGTTGCTCTTCTTTTCTTCGATCTCTTGTTGAGTTTGTAGGTGTTCAGAATGGTTTGATCCCTATCCAGCTGAATTCCTGAGAGGAGACGAAATCCAGGTCTCCTACTCCTCCGCCATCTTGCTCCGCCCCTATCACAGTGCTTTTTATCACAGTGCCTAGAATGTTATAATTGACCAACACAAAATTTGGTCCAAGATAATGGGTTTTCAGAATCTGTGCTCTTAATCACTCTGATATACTAACTCTCAAGTAGATATTATTTACTCAAAATAATGTTTTATCACACAGGAAACAACAGATACTGGTGAGGATGTGAAGAAAGGGGAACCCACTTATACAGTTGGTGGGAATGCAACCACTCTGGAAAACATTATAGAGGTTCCTCAAAAAGTTAAAAATAGAACTACCATACGACCCAGCAGTTGCACTACTAGATATTTACCCAAAGGACACAAAAATACTGATATGAAGGGGCACATGCACCCTGATGTTTATAGCAGCATCAATAATAGCCAAATTATGGAGAGAGGCCAAATGTCCATCAACTGATGAATGGATAAAGAAGATGAGGTATATATATACCTCTATGTATATATATACACACACACTGGAATATTACTCAACCATAAAAAGAATGAAATCTTGCCATTTGCAATGATGTAGATGGAGCTAGAGTATAATATGCTAAGCGAAATAAGTCAGTTAGAGAAAGACAAATAGCATATGATTCCACTCATATGTGGAATTTAAGAAACAAAACAGATGAAAATAGGGGAAGGGGAAAAAAGAGGGAAGCAAACCATAAGAGACTCTTAAAGACAGAGAACAAACTGAGGCTTGCTGGAGGGGAGGGAGGCAGGGGATGGGCTAAATGGGTGATGGGTATTAAGGAGGGCACTTGTGATGAGTACTGGGTGTTATGTGTATGTGATGAATCACTAAATTCTATTCCTGAAACCAATATTACACTATATGCTAACTAACTAGAGTTTAAATAAAAACTTGAAAAAGAAAAAAATACATTAAAAATAATATTTTATCAAATAATGTTGACTTTACTTATTCCCCAAGATAATTGTAGCCACTTCCTGGGGCTAAACTTGTGTCCTAAAAATGGATTCAGATTTTCTTTCTGGTGTTCATACTTTTTTTTTCAAAAGGTTTTTATTTAAATTCCAGTTAGTTATCCAATTTTCCCAGCACTGTTTATTGAGGAGACTGTCTTTTTTCCATTGCATATTTTTTCCTACTTTGTCAAAGATTATTTGACCATAGAGTTGAGGGTCTATATTTGGGCTCTCTATTCTGTTCCATTGGTCTATATGTCTGTTTTTGTGCCAGTACCATGCTGTCTTGGTGATCACGGCTTTGTAATATAGCTTGAAATTGGGCAACGTGATGCCCCCAGCTTTGTTTTTCTTTTTCAACATTTCCTTGGCGATTCAAGGTCTTTTCTGATTCCATACAGATTTTAAGATTGTTCCAGCACTTTGAAAAATGTCATTGGAATTTTGATTGGGATGGCACTGAAGGTATAGATTGCTCTTGGCAGCATAGACATTTTAACAGTGTTTATTCTTCCGATCCATGAGCATGGAATGATTTTCCATCTTTTTGTGTCTTCTTCAATTTCTTTCATGAGTGTTCTGTAGTTCCTAGAGTATAGATCCTTTACCTCTTAGGTTAGGTTTATTCCGAGGTATCTTATGGTTTTTGGTGTATTGTAAAGGGAATTGAGTCTCTAATTTCTTTTTCTACAGTTGCATTGTTAGTGTACAAGAAAGCAACTGATTCCTGTGCATTGATTTTGTATCCTGCCACATTACTGAATTGCTGTATGAGTTCTAGTAATTTGGGGGTGGAGTCTTTTGGATCAACATGGATGGGACTGGAGGAGATTATGCTAAGTGAAATAAGTCAAGTAGAGAAAGTCAATTATCATATGGTTTCACTTATTTGTGGAACATAAGGAATAGCATGGAGGACATTAGGAGAAGGAAGGGAAAAATGAAGGGGGGGAATCGGAGGGAGAGACGAACCATGAGAGACTATGGACTCTGAGAAACAAACTGAGGGTTTTAGAGGGGATGGGCGTGGGGGAATGGGTTAGCCCGGTGTTGGGTATTAAGGAGGGTATGTATTGCATGGAGCACTGGGTGCTATACAAAAACAATTAATCATGGAACACTACATCAAAACATAATGATGTACTGTATGGTGACTAACATAACATAATAAAATAAAATTAAAAAAATACATTCCAGTTAGCTAATATACAGGGTAATACTTGTTTCTGGTGTACAATTTAGTGATTCAACACTTACAGTATCTGGTGCTCATCACAGCAAATGCATTCCTTAATCCCCAACACCTATTTAATCCATCCCCCCACTCACCAACCCTCTGGTAACCAGCAGTGTGTTCACTATACTTAGGAGTCTGTTTCTTGGTTTGCCTCTCTTTTTTTCGCTTTGATCATTTGTCTTGTTTCTTAAATTCCACGTGAGTGAAATCATGTGGTATTTGTCTTTTTCTAACTGATTTATTTTGCTTAGCATAATACTCTCCAGCTCCATCCACATCATTGCAAATGGGAAGATTGTGTTCTTTTTTATAGTTGAGTAATATAGATACATACAATGGAATATTACTCAACCATATGTGTGTGTGTGTGTGTATACACACATATACATATCTCACATCTTTTTTACCCATTCATGAGTCGATGGACACTTGGGCTGTGTTTTGGCTATTGTAGATAATGCTGCTATAAATATTAGGGTGTATGTATCCCTTGAGTTAGTATTTTTGTATTCTTTGGGTAAATACCTAGTAATGTGATTGCTGGATAGTAGGGTAGTTCTACTTTCAACCTTTTGAGGAATCTCCATACTGTTTTCCAGAGTTTCTGCAACAGTTTGCATTCCCACCAGCAGTGCAGTGGGTTCCTCTTTCTTCTCATCCTTGCCAACATCTGTTCTTTCTTGTGTTGTTAGTTTTAGCCATTCTGAGTTGTGTGAGGTGATATCTCATTGTAGTCTGGATTTGAATTTCCCTGATAAGTGATGTTGAGCATCTTTTCATGTGTCTGTTAGCCATGTGTATGTCTTCTTTGGAGAAATGTCTATTCCTGTCTTCTGCCTATTTCTTAACTGTATTATTTGTTTTTTGGGTGTTGGGTTTGATATGTTCTTTATATATTTTGGATACTAACCCTTTATCAGATATGTCATTTGCAAATATCTTCTCCCATTCTCTAGGCTGTCTTTTAGTTTATGTTAATTACCTCCTTCACTGTGCAGAAACTTTTTATCTTGATGAGGTCCCAATAGTTCCTTTCTCTTTTTCTTTTTCTTTTTGTTTCCTTTGCCTCAGAAGACATATCTAGTAGTTAGATGCTAAGACTGCTATCATAGAAGTTGCTGTCTGTGTTCTCCTGTAGGATTTTGATGGTTTCCTGTATCACATTTAGGACTGTCATCCATTTTGAATTTATTTTTGTGACGGTGTATGAAAGAGGTCCAGTTTCATTCTTTTGTATGTTGCTGTCCAGTTTTTTAGCACCATTTGCTGAAGAGACTGGCTTTTTCCCATTGTGTATTCTTTCCTGCTTTGTTGAGGATTAAATGACCATATAGTTGTATCCTGTGACTTTGTTAAACTTGTGTATCAGTTTTAGCAGTTTTTTTCATGGAGTCTTCTGGATTTTCTATATAGAGTATCATGTCATCTGCAAATAGTGAAAGTCTGACTTTTGATTTAGTTGCCTTTTATTTCTTTTTGTTGTATGATTGCTTGTCGGGATTGGCCAGCAAACCCTGAGGTGGCAAATGAAAAGATTACTCCAGATACCTTAGTAGGAGAAAGGAGAGGGCCTGGGGACCAGAGGCTATAGTGGCAAAATGTCCCAAGCCAGACTTTGCTTCCACCTTTATTGTGAATGTTATCAATATAACAAGGGAATAAGAAAAATAAGGAATGTGAAGATGTAATAATCAAGACAGTGGCATAGGGAGCATTGTGTGACTAGAACAAGCTGTGCTTGTGATGGGCATGCAGACTGGGAGTACAGGGATTGGGTGACCTCCGAAGATAAATGTTTCTCCTAAGTCAACCATTTACTCCCTGGATGAGTGCATTGAGCCACAACAAGAATCTGGCTGTTTTCAGCCCAGAAACCTTAAAGGGGGCTTAGTTTTCTGGCCACTTCTTCTTTGCTTTTCAACAAATCTCATCCAGGGAGGCATGTGTTTATTAAATCTTATCTAGCCAGACACTATGAATTCCAACAATTGCTGATGCTGGGACTTTCAGTACTATGTTAAATAACATTGATAAGAGTGGACATACCTGTCTTATTCCTGATCATAGGGCAAAAGCTCACAGTTATTCACCACTGAGGATGAAATCAACTGTGGGTTTTTTGTACATGGCCTTGATTATGTTGAGTTATATTCCTTCTATCCCTACTTTGTTGAGCATTTTTATCAAGAATATATGCTGTACTTTGTCAAATCATTTTTCTGCATCCATTGAGAGGGTGCTATGTTTCTTATCTTTTCTTTTATTAATGTGGTCTATCAGGTTGATTGATTTGTGAATATTGAACCACTCTTGCGGCCAGGAATAAATCCCACTTGATCATGGTGAGTAATTCTTTTTTTTTTTTTTTTTTTAGATTTTATTTATTTATTTGAGAGAGAAAGAGAGGGAGAGAGAGAGAGCACAAGTTGGGGGGTGCAGGGGGAGAGGCAGAGGGAGAAGCAGACTCCCCGCTGAGGAGGGAGCCTGATGCGGGGCTTGACCCCAGGACCCTGGGAGCATGACCTGAGCCGAAGGCAGGCACTTAACCGACTGAGTCGCCCAGGTGCCCTGGTGAATAATTATTTTAATATACTCTTGGATTCAATTTGCTAATATTTTGTTGAGAATTTTTGCATCCATGTTCATCAGGGATATTGGCCTGTACTACTACTACTACTACTACTACTACTACTACTACTACTACTACTACTACTTCTTCTTCTTCTTCTTCTTCTTCTTCTTCTTCTTTTTTTTTTTGGTGGGTTCTTTATCTGGTTTTTGAATCAGGGTAACGCTGGCCTCATAGAATGAGTTTGGGGGTTGTCCTTCCATTTCTTTTTTTTTTTTTTGGAAAAGTTTGAGAAGTATAGGTATCAGATCTTCCTTAAATGTTTGGTAGAATTCCCCTGTGAAGCCATTGAGCCCTGGACTTCTATTTGTTGAGAGATTTTTGATTATTGATTCAATTTCTTTGCTGGTTATGGGTCTATTCAAATTTTCCATTTCTCCTTGTTTAAGTTTTGGTAGTTTATATATTTCTAGGAATTTAACCATTTCTTTCAGATTGCCTAATTTATTGGTGTATAATTTTTCATAACATTCTTTTAAAATTGTCTGTATATCTTTTAAAAATTTTTTTAGAGAGGGGGAGGGGATTTTTTAAAAGATTGTATGTATTTATTTATTTAATTTTTAATTTTTATTGTTATGTTAGTAACCATACAGTACATCATTAGTTTTTGATGTAGTGTTCCATGATTCACTGTTTGTGTATAACACCCAGTGCTCCATGCAAGGGGCAGAGAATCTTAAGAAGGTTCCATGCCCAGCATGGAGCCTGACATGGGGCTCAATCTTACAACCATGAAATCATGACCTGAGCTGAAATCAAAAGTTGGATGCTTAACCAATAGAGCCACCTAGGTGCCCCAATAATTGTTTGTATTTCTGTGCTGTTGGTTGTGATTCCTGCCTTCTCATTTCTGATTTTATTTATTTGGTTCCTTTCTCTTTTCTTTTTGATGAGTCTGGCTAGGGATTTATAATTTTTATTAATTTTTTCAAGGAACTAGTTCTTGGTTTCATTGATCTGTTCTACTCCTTTTTTGTTGTTGTTATTTCTATATCTCTTATTCCTGCTCTAATATTTATTATTTCCCTTCTTCTGCTGGCTTTTGTTTTCCCTTGTTGTTCTTTACCTAGCTCATTTAGGTCTACAGTTAGGTCGCCTATTTGAGATTTTTCTTGCTTCTTGAGGTAGGCCTGTTTTGCTATATATTTCTCCTCTTATGACCATTTTTGCTGCATTCCAAAGATGTTGGACTGTTGTGTTTTCATTTTCATTTGTTTCAATGAATTTTTAAATTTCTACTTTTATTTCCTTGTTGACCGATTCATTCTTTAGTAGTGTGTTGTTTAACCTCCATGTATTTGTGGTCTTTCCAAATTTTTTCTTGGGGTTGAATTCAAGTTTCATAGCGTTGTGGTCAGAAAAGATGTGTGTTATCATTTCAGTCTTCTTGTACTTGTTAAGGCCTGAGTTTTGACATAATGTGTGCTCTATTCTGGATAATGTGCCATGTGTGCTTGAAAAGAATGTGTATTCTATTGCTTTAGGATGGAATGTCCTGACTATATCTTTTATGACACTGGTCCAGTGTGTCATCCAAAGCCATTGCTTCCCTTTGATTTTCTGCTTAGATGATCTGTCCATTGCTGTAAGTGGGGGTGTTAAAGTCCCCTAATGTTGTTATCAATATTGTTATCAATTGTTATCACAAGAATTGTTAATTCTTTTATATATCTGGGTGCTCCCACGCTGGGGACATAAATATTTACAATTGTTAGAATCCTTACATTTCTACATAAATTTTAGAATCAACTTTTCAGTTTTTAAAATGCATCTTGTGATTTTGATTGTGATTGTGTGCCATATATACAATTTAGGAGAAAATTGATATCTTTACAATATTTAATATTCCAATCAAAATTATGCAATTTCTTTTCATTTATGGATTTTTATGGTATTTTCTTACAGTTTTTTTAAATTAACAAACTTAACTTTTTAGAGCAGTTACAGGTTTACAGCAAAATTGCATGGAAATACAGAGTTCCTCTATAGCCCCTGCCCTAACATATGCACAGCCTCCCCCATTTTTGATATCATGCACCATGTGGCACAATTGTTATAATCAGTGAACCTACACATCATTCACATCATTGTCACCCAAAGTTCATAAGCTAAGGTGCATTTCTGATGTTTTAATTCTATGGGTTTTGCAAATTTATAATGACATGCATTTATTATTACAGACTTGGAGTATTATCACTGCCCTAAAAATCCCGAGTTCTGTCTATTCATCCCTCCCTTGCCTCTGACTCCTGATGACCACTGATATTTTTACTAAATATTCAGAGAGGGATATATTATTTTAAGTTTTTATTTAAGTTCCAGTTAGTTAACATACAGTTTAATATTAGTTTCAAGTGTATAATTTAGTGATGGGGATTAAGGAGTGTATTTGTGATGAGCACCAGGTGTTGTATGTAAGTGTTGAATCACTAAATTGTACACCTGAGAGGTATACTTTAACAACTCTGTGAAGCAGTAGAATGTTATTTTGGGATTATTTACACAAATGCAAAAAGGAGATTCCTGCAACATGTTCAAATTTATAGTATTTGCAGTCTAAAAATGCAGTTGGTGATTCGGAAGATATTATCAGAATTAGTTGCCTGTCCTTTTTTTTTTTTTTTAAAGATTTTATTTATTTATTTGAGAGAGAGAGAATGAGAGAGAGCACATGAGAGGGGGGAGGGTCAGAGGGAGAAGCAGACTCCCTGCCGAGCAGGGAGCCCGATGCGGGACTCGATCCCGGGACTCCAGGATCATGACCTGAGCCGAAGGCAGTCGCTTAACCAACTGAGCCACCCAGGCGCCCTAGTTGCCTGTTCTTTATTTGTTTTTCTTTATATATTTGTATTTACTTGCATGAAAATGTGAAGAACAATTCATTTTGCAGGCAAGGTATTTGTATTGTAACATATGACCTTCAGAATTAAGTGGTGAAATTTCACAAAATAGTTCAAATATTGACTTCTTTAAAACCTGAAGAAGGTTTGATTGCTTTTTAAGGGTTTGATATTATGATTATGCTTTTATGATTTGTTGTTTAATGGGTGCTCATTTTTTTTCCATGTCCCAGGCTTCTTTATTTAAGAACAAAGTGATAAGTGACATGGGGATTAAAAACAAAAGCATCCTGGAACTTCACCTTCCCTCCAACCTGTTCCCCCCAATCTCCCTGCCCCCACATCCCTTTTGTTCCCAAGTCATTTCTTAGTGAATGAAGAACTTAATCCCAAAGCTCTGGTACAAACCTTAGGTTCTCTTTCCCTAGCTGTCCCCCTTCCTTTGCCCCCCATTCCTGGGAAGGGCTGGCACCTCAGTTTGGATGCATGGGAGAGCCCAGAGTGGTGAGAGAGACAGAGGGAAATGCCTCACCCTCAGGAAAACCAATGGGGAGTATAGCATAGTGAAGTGAGGGCCTCCATAGCCTGGGATACCAAAATGGTACCAGAGGAAAGGATACTGGTGCCTGTGAAGAAGGGGGAGAGCAGCCTCAAAATCTTCTTGTGAATAGTCACTGATCATTTACCCTTCTGGCAATGATTGCAGAACCACACTCAGACCACATCCTTCTCAACCTGAGCTGCTGGGCAATGTGGCTGATCTGCTGCAAGGTGGGTTTCAGGCACTGCAGGAACATGTTCTCCAGGTTGTCTCTCACTTGGTTCTCCATACTTGTTCACTTTCTCTTTGGGCTGGCACAAGGGTCTCTGCTTTGCATATTTCATGTAGATTTTCATTGTTGTCACCTTCCTCCACCCACTTCTGCAGCAGGGTCTGCAGCTTATACATGTTCTTGAAACTGAGCGGCAGAGCCTAAAAACCGCAGATGGTTCTTTGGCTGAACACCTCCCCGAAGAGAACCTCCAGGGTGAACCCCACATTCGCCTGAGTATATCCCAGAGTGATCCTCTTCTGCTTCAGGAGCTTTGTGAATTGTTCCAGGTCTTTCTGCTGAGCTTTGATGTCCTGGGACTCCTAAGGATCTTGCTCCAGCTTCTCCTGGTCAGGCTGCACAATCCCAGGTGGGGAAGCACAAGGCTCAGGGGAGGCCCCCTCAGAGTTGCTCTCCACCCTGGCCCCCAGTTCGCCCTCTGGCTAAGAGGTCTCCAGGCTGTCTTGAGGTCCAACCTGAGGTCCACAATATGCCACCCCCCTGCAGAACTCATATGGCAGGGGCAGGGGGTGGGGGTGGGGGTGGGTACAGGGAAATCCCCCACACCTCAGTGCCTGGCCCAACCCCCCACCGGGTTCCTGACCTACCGAGATGGTCTTGGAAGCTCATCCAGGTCCGAGGGTCAACCCAGCTGGCTCTGGCCCTCCTGGCCCATTATCTCCACCACCTGGTGGGGGTGAGAAGGCCAAGTCAGAAGCCAGGTGTCCAACCATGGGGAATGGAGGCACCCCAAGCTGGGAGCCTGGAAAAATGAGGACTCTCCAATGCTCAACACCTCTATTGTGTGCTCATTTTTATTTACTTAGTACACAGCTTGGCAGCCTTTCTTTTTAAAAAAAAATTATTATTGATGTACAATTGTCATACAATGCTATATTACTATCATGTGCACAACATAGTGATTCAACAATTCTATATATTATGCAATGCTCCCCATGATAAGTATAGTTATTATTTGTCACCATACAATGTTATTACAGTATTATTGACTATATTTCCTATGCTGTACTTTTTTTCTTTATTTTTATTATTATGTTATGTTAATCACCATACATTACATCATTAGTTTTTGATGTAGTGTTCCATGATTCATTGTTTGCGTATAACACCCAGTGCTCCATGCAGAACATGCCCTCTTTAACACCCATCACCAGGCTAACCCATCCCCCCTCCCCCCCTCCCCTCTAGAACCCTCAGTTTGTTTCTCAGAGTCCATAGTCTCTCATGGTTCATCTCCCCCTCCGATTCCCCCCCTTCATTCTTCCCCTCCTGTTGTACTTTTAATTCCCATAATTTATTTATTTTACAACTGTAAGTCTGTACTCTTAATTTCTGTCGTGTATTTCACCCACCCTCACACTTTCCTCCCCTCTCAGGGAACCACCAGTTTGTTCTCTGTATTTTTGAGTCCTTTCTGTTTTTTTGTTTTGTTTTGTTTTTTAAGATTCCACATTTAAGTGAAAGCAAATGGTATTTGCCTTTCTCTGTATGATTTATTTCACTTAGCATCATATCCTTAAGGCCCATCCATGTTGCCACAAACAATGAGATCTCATTCTTTTTTATGGATGAGTAGTGTTCCACTGTATATTTTATATTTTATAAATATATTTAATATGTTATATATATATAATACATACATAAATACATGCCATATCTTCTTTATCCATTCCTCTATAGATAAACAGGCTGCTTTCATGTTTTGGCTATTGTAAATAATCCTGCAATGAACATAGGGGTGTATATATACTTTTGGATTCATGTTTTTATTTTCTTTGGGTGAATACTGAGTGGTAGGATTAGTGAATCGTATGGTATTATTATTTTACTTTCTTGAGGAACTTTTATACTATTTTTCCTAGTGGCTGCATCAATTTGCAGTCTCACCAACAGTGCATAGGGTACCCTTTACTCCACATCCTTGCCAACACTTGTTATTTGCTTTCTCTTTAATACTAGCCATTCTTACTGGTGTGAGGTGATATCTCATTGTGGTTTTGATCTGCATTTCCCTGATGAGTAGTGATGCTGAACATCTTTTCATGTGTCCATTTGCCATCTGTATGTCTTCTTTGAAAAAATGTCTATTCAGGTCCTCTGCCAATATTTTAGTCAAATTATTATTACTGTTATCATTTTGATGTTGATTTGTATAAGTTTTTTAGATATTTTGGATATTAACCTCATATTGGATATATCATTTACAAATATATTCTCCCACCTACTAGGTTGCCTTTTTGTTTTGTTTACAGTTTCCTTTGCTGTGCAAAATATTTTATTTTTTCTTTAGAAGTAACCATAAAATGATGTATATTTACATCAATATATATACATACAATATACATAATATACATAAATTAGAATTTATGGGGTAAAATCATAATGATGATGATCTCTATCCATTTTTGAAGATTTACTAGTGCCAAGCACACAGTTCTCAGAGCTTTACAGAACTTACTC
The DNA here is from genome assembly GCF_029215605.1 of Mirounga angustirostris. Taxonomy (NCBI): domain Eukaryota; kingdom Metazoa; phylum Chordata; class Mammalia; order Carnivora; family Phocidae; genus Mirounga; species Mirounga angustirostris. The sequence continues at coordinate 127,509 of NW_026991810.1, read as the reverse complement.
ATTGAATGTTCTCAACAACCCTATGAAATAGGTATTATTATTATCCCTATTTTACTGTTGAAGTCACTGAAACACAGAAAAGTTAGGTCACTTGTCTAAAGTCTCACAGCTGGTAAGTGAAAGATCTAGGACCCAAAACCAGACACTGTATCTCCAGAATCTGCAGCTTAAAATACTTTGCTTCTGTAGCATTAACATGCCATAAAATAATAACATACAAGCTGAGATTGGGTTGAATAGAATAAACTGAAACCTGTTAATATCCTTATATTATTTAAGAAAGCCTAAATACCTTGAATAACTTTAAAGTTTGTTAACTGCATGTAAAAATGTCAAAGGTAACCACTCAAAAATAGGAAGATCAAAGACAAAAATTGGAAGAAAGAAGGCTCTCTCAAATCCAAAATAAGAAAGGAAGGGGGGTGAGGCGCCTAGGTGTCTCAGTCGGTTAAGCATCTGCCTTCACCTCAGGTCATAATCTCAGGGTCCTGGGATCAAGCCCTGCATCGGGCTTTCTGCTCAGCAGTGAGTCTGCTTCTCCCTCTGCCTCTGTGATCACTTTGGCTCTCTCTCAAATAAATAAATAAAATCGTAAAGAAAAAAGAAAGGAAGGGGGAGAAATCAGCATAGGAAAAGCACCAACAGAAAACACAAAATAAGGTCATAGGACTAAATTCAAATATATCAGGTATTAAAATAAAAATAAATGGATTAAACCTCATTGATTAAAAAACAGATGATCAGACTACAGAAAATATTTTCCAAATATATATTACTTAAATCATACTTAAAACAAAAAGACAGAGAGAAGAGAAATGTGGAAATACAGAAAAATATATACCAAGCAAATACTAACCAAAAGCAACCTGAGCATGCTATATTGATATCAGACAAATAGATTGTAAGGCAAAGGCACTATGGAAAAGAAAAATGATTGCAATTCATTCAGGTGATGTAATAGTTCTAAGTTTGCTGCATACAAATAACCTTGAAATAGATAAAGCACAATTGCTAGAGCTACAAGGAGAAATTGACAAATTGAAAGACTTAAAGACACATCTCTTAGAAATTAATAGATTAAGCAAGGAATATAAACAAGAAATTAGAAGACTTATATAGAAATAATGAAAAAAACCTGCTTTATTAAACAAACTCAGAATCCTGAACCCAATAGATTTTTTTAAGTACACATTTTTCATCTACAAAAATTGACTGCTTGGGCTATAAAACAAGTCTTAAAAATTTCAAAGGACTGAAACCATTACAGGCCATCTTCACTAATGACAATGCTATCAAGCTAGAAATCTACCTTCTTTTCCTTCTGTTTTTTTTTTTTTAAATCTTTTTTTCTTTTAATTTTATTAAGTTTTAAAAAATTTTAATTCCAGTATAGTTAACATACAGTGTTATATCAGTTTCAGGTGTACAATATAGTGATTCAACAATTCTATACATTACTCAGTGCTCAGCATGATAAATATACTCTTTAAACCCCATCATCCATTTCACCCAGCCCACACCCACCTCTCCTCTGGCAACCACCAGTTTGTTCTCTATAGTTGAGTTTATTTCTTGGTTTCTCTCTCTCTCTCTTTCCTTTGTTTATTTATTTTGGTTTCTAAATTTCACATAGGAGTGAAATCATACGGTGTTTGTCTTTTTCTGAATGACTTATATCACTTAGCATTATACTCTCTAGCTCCAAATATGTTGTTGCAAATGGCAAGATTTCAAAAGCAATTTTTATTGTGTTTGGTATTTATGGCTTTAAATGCTTATACGACAGAATGTTAAGTTAGAAATTGCAACTAAAGCCTCAAAGATGACAGAGATCAGATATCAAGGTGAGCTGTGAAACAGACTCTTCTGGATGGAAATTTAAAGTAGATATCTAAAAATCTGTCAAAAAAACTTACCAATATTGAGGTATAAAATGGTCAGATTTGGGAAACTGGCAAGGATGTTTTGAGAGAATTTATTTGGCTTTTACATGCTGAGTTACCACTCCCCAAAGTGAAGGTGGTGCCTCCCTTTCACATTAATCTAATTAGAGGTGCTTCAGTGGGGTCACTTGGAGAGCTTAGTATATAGCTGGACAGTTTGGAGGATACCAAGGCTTGGAGCAAAAGGCACTGGCCTGAGTTGGCAGGGCAGAGAAAGTGCATAGACCAGCTATACTTTGCTAAGGTCAAAGGTGCTTTGTGACCCAGGTGAAGGGGAGGGGAGAGAGAACCAGCATGCAGCCATTTTTTAAAAAAGATTGATTGATTGATTTTTAATTCTTTACTTATTCAATTTAATTAACATATAGTTTATTATTAGTTTCAGGGGTATACTTTAGTGATTCATCAGTTGCATGTAACACCCAGTGCTCATTACATCAAGTGCCTTCCTTAATGCCTATCACCCAGTTACCTCATTCACCCACCCACCTCCTCTCCAGCAACCCTGTTTGTTTCTTATAGTTGAGTCTTTTATAGTTTGCCTCCTGTTTTCATCTTATTTTATTTTTCCTTCCCTTCCCCTATATTCATCTGTTTTGTTTCTTAAATTCCACAAATTAGTGATATCATATGGTATTTGTCTTTCTCTGAATGACATATTTCATTTAGAATATTTCCCTCTATTTCCATCCATGTCATTGCAAATGGCAAGATTTCATTCTTACTGATGGCTGAGTAATATTCCATTGTGTATATATACCACATCTTCTTTATCTATTCATCTGCTGATGGACATCTGGGCTCTTTCCATAGTTTGGCTATTGTGGACATTGCTGCTATAGACATTGGGATGTGTGTGCCCCTTCAAACCACTATGTTTGTATCTGTGTATAAATGCCTAGTAGTGCAATTGCTGGGTTATAGGGTAGTTCTATTTTTACCTTTTTGAGGAAACTCCGTACTGTTTTCCAGAGTGGCTGCACCAGCTTGCATTACCACCAACAGTATAAGAGGGTTCCCCTATCTCCACATCCTTGCCAACATCTGTTGTTTCCTGAGTTGTTAATTTTAGCCATTCTGACTGGTGTGAGGTGGTATCTCATTGTGGTTTTGATTTGTATTTCCCTCATGCCAAGTGATATGGCACATTTTTCCATGTGTCTATTGGCCATTTCTATATCTTCTTTGGAGAAATGTCTGTGCATGTCTTCTGACCATTTCTTAATTGGATTCTTTGTTTTTTTTCGGTGCTGAGTTTGATAACATCTTTATAGATTTTGGATACTAGCCCTTTATCTGATATGTCATTTGCAAATATCTTCTCCCATTCCGTGGGTTGCCTTTTAGTTTTGTTGACTGTTTCCTTTGCTGTGCAGAGGCTTTTTATCTTGATGAAATCCCAATAGTTTATTTTTGCTTTTGTTTCCCTTGCCTTTGGAGAAGTGTCTATCAAGAATTTGTTGCAGCCAAGGTCGAAGAGGTTGCTGCCTGTGTTCTTTTCCAGGATTTTGATGGATTCCTGTCTCACATTTAGGTCTTTCACCCATTTTGAGTTTGTGTGTGGTGTAAGAAAGTTGTCCAGTTTCATTCTTCTGCATGAGGCTGTCAAGTTTTCCGACATCACTTGTTGAAAAGACTGTCTTTTTTGTATTGGATAATCTTTCCTGCTTTGTTAAAGATTAGTTGACCATAGAGTTGAGGGTCCATTTCTGGGTTCTCTATTCTGTTCCATTGATCTATGTGTCTGTTTTTGTGCCAAGACTACACGGTCTTGATGATTACAGCTCTGTAATGCAGTTTGAAGTCTGAAATTGTAGCAGGGAGAGGCAAGATGAGAGAAGAGTAGGGGACCTCTTTTCATCTGGTTCCTGAATTTAGCTAGATAACTATCAAATCATTCTGAACACCCATGAATTCAACCTGAGATATAAGGAAAGAATATCTGGAACTCTACAAGTAGAAAAGGGATCACTTTTTGCAAGGTAGGACATGTGGAGAAGTGAGGGATATATCAGAAGATAAATGGCACAGGGAGGTAGCCTCAGTAAGCCGGCTACTGGAAAGTGATATAGCCCTGGAGGGCAAAATAGGAAATCTTAGAAATCTGCTCCAGTGAGAGACATCCCTTCCTGAAAGGTGCTCAGGTAGAGAAAAGGGGCAGAATTCTAGGTGGGACAGTGTGGTCTCAGGATCCCTGGAGTCACAGAAAGAATGGGGGTGCCTGAGCCAGTAAAGTTCCCAAACATTGGAGCAGGGTAGCTGGTTATGGTCAGTGAGCTTGGGAGGGTGCTCTCAGCTCAGTTTGCCATAAACAATGAGCTGTGGCCTGATCCAGTGACTGCTTTCAGGATGGGGGTGCTGCAAAGACCTGAATATGGGACCCTCCACCTTCCCTTGGGAGGGGCAGAGCTGGTGTGTGTTCACGATAGGATGACCACTCTCCATGCCAGAGTCCTACAAAGTGCAGTAGTGGGGGACCCTCAGCCTTCCCCTGGGAGTGGGTACACACCTCAGAAGCCTGCAGAGTTTGGCACACAAAAAAGTTAAGACCATTTATCCCTGAGGATTTACTGAAGAGTGGGGACCACGAACTTTCACCTCTGGGGCTGGAGATCGGGGTACAGCCATTTTTGTTTTGATCCTCTAAAAGGCAGGGAAAGCCTTCAGAGAACAAAAGTCACACAGAGCAACCAAAACAACTTACACTGAACCTGGCCCCCTGGCAAGGGGAAGTGAAACTTTGCTCAGGCAAAGATACCTGAGAATCAGGACAGACAGAAACTGAAAGAATGTGTGACCACCAAGCCAGCCCTCAAGAAATAGTAAGGAGGATCCTTTAAGCAAAGAGAGAGCCCAAGAGTAACATAGACCAGAAAGAAACAGAGACAATCTACAGAAACAGGGACGTTATAGGTAATACAATGGCACTAAATTCATATCTTTCAAAAGTTACTCTGAATATAAATGGGCTAAATTTTCCAATCAAAAGAAACAGGGGACTAGATTGGGTAAAAAAAAAAGCAAGACACATACATATGTTGTCTACAGAGACTCATTTTAGATCTGAAGACACCTCCAGACTGAAAGTGAGGGGGTGGAGAAACATCATGCTAATGGACCTCAAAAGAAAGGTGGGAGCAATCCTCATATCAAGCAAATAGATTTTAAACCAAAGACTGTAGTAAGAGATGAAAAAGGACACTATATCATACTTAAGGGGTCTACCCAACAAGAAGATCTAACAATTATAAATATTTATACTCTTATTTGGGGGGCAGCCAATTATATCAACCAGTTAATTACCAAATTAAAGAAACACATTGATAATAATTCAATAATAGTAGGGGGCTTCAACACCCCACTTGCAGCAGTGCACAGATCATCTAAGCAGAAGATCAACAAGGAAACAAGGGCTTTGAATGATACATCGGACCAGATGGACTTAAAAGATATATACAGAGAACTCCATTCTAAAGCAACAGAATACACATTCTCCTCAAGTGTCTAGCAAGAATTTGCTGCAGCCAAGGTCGAAGAGGTTGCTGCCTGTGTTATCCTCTAGGATCTTGATGGATTCCTGTCTCACATTTTGGTCTTTCATTCGTTTTGAATTTATCTTTGTGTATGGTGTAAGAAAAAAGTCCAGTTTCATTCTTCTGCATGTGGCTGTCCAATTTTTCCAACACCATTTGTTGAAGAGACTGTTTTTTTTTTTTTTTTTTTCCATTGGATAGTCTTTCCTGCTTTGTCAGTGATTAGTTGACCATAGAGTTGAGGGTCCATCTCTGGGTTCTCTATTCTGTTCCATTGATCTATGTGTCTGTTTTTGTGACAGTACAATACTGTTTGATGATACAGCTTTGTAATAGAGCTTGAAGTCTGATGTTGTGATGCCACCAGCTTTGGTTTTCTTTTTCAACATTCCTCTGGCTATTCTGGGTCTTTTCTGTTTCCATACAAATTTTAGGATTACTTGTTCCAGCTCTGTGAAAAATGTCAATGGTATCTCAATAGGGATTGCATTGAATGTGTAGGTTGCTCTTTAAAAAAATTGGGGTTTATGGGGCGCCTGGGTAGCTCAGTTGGTTAAGCGTCTGCCTTCGGCTCAGATCATGATCTCAGAGTCCTGGGATCGAGCCCCACATCGGGCTCCCTGCTCAGTGGGGAGCCCACTTCTCCCTCTCCCCCTGCTCATGTGCTCTCTCTCTCTCTCTTTCTCTCAAATAAATAAATAAAATCTTAAAAACAAATTGGGGTCTTTTCTCTTTTCTTTTGGATAAGTCTGGCTAGAGGTTTATTGATCTTATTAATTCTTTCAAACAACCAGCTTCCAGTTTTGTTGATCTGTTCTACTGTTCTTATAGCTTCTATTTCATTGATTTCTGCTCTACTCTTTATTATTTCTCTTTTCCTGCTTGGTTTAGACTTTATTTGCTGTTCTTTCTCCAGATCCTTTAGGTGTAAGGTTAGCTTGTGCATCTATAAAGATGTTATCAATCTCAACACCGAAAAAACAAAGAATCCAGTCAAGAAGACACGAACAGATATTTCTCCAAGGAAGACATAGAAATGGCCAATAGACACATGAAAAAATGCTCCATATCACTTGGCATGAGGGAAATACAAATCAAAACCACAATGAGATACCACCTCACACCAGTCAGAATGGCTTAAATTAACAAGTCAGGAAATGACAGATGTTGGCAAGGATGTGGAGAAAGGGGAACCTTCCTACATTGTTGGTGCAAATGCAAGCTGGTGCATCCACTCTTGAAAACAGTATGGACATCCCTCAAAAAGTTAAAAATAAAGGTACCCTATGACCCAGCAATTGCACTACTAGGTATTTACCCCAAAGATACAAATGTATTGATCCGAAGGGGCACCTGCACCCCAATGTTCGTACCCTCAGTGTTCACAATAGCCAAACTGTGGGAAGAGCCGAGATGTCCATTGACAGATGAATGGATAAAGAAGATATGGTATATATATATATGCAATGGAATATTCAACCATCAGAAAGGATGAATATCTAGCATTTACATTTAGATTTTTGATGATTGACTCAATTCCTTTGCTGGTAAATGGTTTGTTCAGGTTTTCTATTTCTTCCTTTTTCAGTTTTGGAAGTTTATGTGTTTCTAGGAATTTAGCCATTTCTTCCACATTGTCTAATTTGCTCATATATGAAATTGACTCAAAGTATTCTCTCTTTTTTAAAGATTTTATTTATTTATTTGACAGAGACACAGCGAGAGAGGGAACACACAAGTTGGGGGAGTGGGAGAGGGAGAAGCAGGCTTCCCGCTGAGCAGGGAGCCCGATGTGGGGCTCAATCCCAGGACCCTGGGTTCATGACCTGAGCCGAAGGCAGAATGGCTACTCCAGCTTTCTTTTGATGTCCATTAGCATTATAAATGGATCTCCACCCCCTCACTTTCAACCTAGACGTGTCTTTGGGTCTCTAATGAGTCTCTTGTAAGCAGCATATCATTGGGTTTTTTTTTTTTTTTAATATCCATTCAGTTACCTTATGTCATTTGATTGGTGCATTTAGTCCATTTATATTCAGAGTAATTATTGAAAGATATGAATTTCTTGCCATTGTATTACCTGTAATGTCACTGTTCCTGTAGATCATCTCTGTTCCTTTCTAGTTTTTGTTAATTTTGGTCTCTCTTTCCCATTCAAAGTGTCCCCTTCAATATTTCTTGCAGGGCTGGTTTTGTGTTCACAAATTCCTTTAGTTTTTGTTTGTGAAATTCTTTATCTCTCCTTCCATTCTGAATGACAGCCTTGCTGGATAAAGTATCCTTGGGTTAATATTTTCCCCATTTAGCACATTGAATATATCATGGCAGTCTTTCTTAACTGCCAGGTCTCTGTAGACAGGTCTCCTGCCAGCCTTATGTTTTTACCCTTGTAGTTTAAGGACCTCTTGTCCCAAGCTGCTTTCAGGATTCTCTACCTTTTAAATTTGCAAGTTTTACTATAATATGTTGAGGTGTGACCTATTTTTGTTGATTTTGAGGGCAGTTCTCTGCGCCTCTTGTACTTGAATACCTGTTTTTCCCCCATATTAGGGAAGTTCTCAAAACTCCAAATTTTAGGTATTCCCACAGCATGGACCCATGCTCTTCTTCTAGGAGAGGGTCTTGCCATGCTTTTGCTTTTTGTTGGTACCATCTCAAGAAAGGAATCTCACGACCTGCAGTTGTTTGCAATTTATAGCTACACAAAGGAGAACACTGGTACCTAGACTCACTGTTCTTAGTCACTTCTACGTTCCTATGCCTGGTTACTCTGCCACACTTAGGACCACCCATTCTTCTTGCCACCCCAGGGATCCTCAGAACATGCTGTCACACCTAAGATTCCCTCCTGCTTCACCACCTGAGCACCTTTAATTCAGGCACATCCCCCACTGTAGCAGACTTCTAAAAGTTCTGATTTTGCACTCCTCTGCTTATAATACTTTGCAGTAGCCTCCATAAGCTGGGGCTCCTTCCCTTCTGCCTTATCCTCACCTATATCACACCAATTTCAAGTCTTCACACCTCCTACCTTCCAAACAGTGGTCACTTTTCTACTTGCTGACTTGCAGCATTTGTTTTCTCAGATCTCCAATTGATTTCTTGGGTGTTCAGAATGATTTGATAACCATCTAGTTGTATTCAAGGGATGAGACAAACTTAGGGTCCCCCTACTCCTCTGTCATCTTCTATTTATTTATTTGAGAGGGGGGAGAGAGAGAGAGAATCTCAAGCAGACTCCCTGCTGAGCATGGAGCCTGGCATGGGGCTCAATCTCATGACCCTAAGATCATGACCTCAGCTAAAATCAACAGTTGGATGCTCAATGAACTGAGCCACCCAGGTTCCCCTGGAGCCATTTTAAATCCTACCCTATCTCGTCCTTCTCAGTGGTCTCCCTGTTTCTATTTTTCCTTCACTTGTTCTGTCCAGCCTCAACAGAGCAGTCACATTAATCTTTTGAAATGTAAGTCATTACTCTATAAAATAGCTCCCGGTAAAAAGGCCAGGAAGAGTCAATGTCCCCAAGGTTCCTATAAAACTGTATTTGAACCTGGGAGGTGGCACAGGGCTATTATTATTATGCTTTAAACTGCATACATAAGTTTTATAAACCCTCTTACATTGATGGTAGTTTACATAATTTACAAAGAAAATTCATCTACACTGGTCTAAATGCAGGAATACAAATTTAGTTTGATATTAGAAAACCAGCTAATATAATTTACCACATAAAGAGATCAAAGGAAAATAAATCACATGATCATCTAATAACTGCTGCATAAATAGTTAATACAACTCAACACTTGTTTATAATTTAAAAAAATTTAATGTGCAAACTAAGAACAAAGGGGACCCTACTTAATCTGATAAAAGATATCTTAAAAATTCTTTCTAAAATATACAGTTAAGGGTAAAATGTGAGAATAATGAAAGATACCTGTTTTCTTTACTTACATTCACTGTTGTCCTGGACATGTCAGCTGGGATAGATGGTATAATGGCAAGAAAACCCTAATGGTTACTAATGTGAACTGAGCACCAGGTGGCTAGAATTCAAATATCCTCTGACCTTTCCTAGCTTTGTGGCCTTAGGCAAGTTATTTAACCTTTCCATTATCAGTTTTTCCTACTTAAAAATACTGGAATTATAGAACCTATTGCATAAGGATCTTATGAAATTTAAAATGTATATAAAGTATCTAGAGCCATGCCTGGCACATGTTGTATGTTGTGCATAAGTGTAGTCATTATTATTATTATTTAAAAGCCCCCAAAGAACCTACAAATTATTGGAATTAATAGGCAAGTTAAGGCTTCTGGATAAAAGATTCATATTCAAAAATAAAAATTGTATGTATATATACAAGCAGCAAATTTACAAAATGTAGTTTTAAAAAAGATACTATTTGTAATAACCAGCAAAAATAAGAAACAGGTGATGGGGTTTATGGAGTGCACTTGTGATGAGCACTGGGTTTTGTATGTAAGCGTTGAATCACTAAATTGTACACCTGAAACTAATATTACACTGTATGTTATATAACTGGAATTTAAATAAAAACCATTAAAAAAGAAATTCTTCTGAGGAAATCTAACAAAAACACTGACTAAGCCTTATAGAAAAATTATAAAGTGTTATTTATAGATACTGAAGGAAGATTTAAATTAATGGACCTGCATATCATATTCATGGATTTGAAAATTAATTGTTCTAAAGCTGATATCAGCCCCTAAGTTGAACTGTAGATTCAACATACTTCCAATGAAAATCTCAGTAGGATTTTTTTGTGGAAATTGACAAGCTGATTCTAAAATTTATATGTCAGAGTCAAGGACTTATAATAGCCAAGCCATTAGCTGATGGTGATGGTGGTGGAGGCCTGGAAAGTATGGATCGCCTAACCAGATATTAGACTACTTATAATACTTGGTAATTAAAAGCATAATATTAGACTGGTGGGCAGAATAGAGACCCTTGAAACTGATCTGTGCAGATATGGAAGATTGGTAGATACTAGTGTTACCACTGCAGGTCACTGGGGATAAAGGTGGGACCGACTATTCAGTAAAAGACATTGAGACAATTGGTAATCCAAATAAAGGAGCAATTAAATAAGAATCCCTGTGTCACACTAAAAACAGAAATCAAATCCAGGTGGATTAAAGACTGTGAAATGTGAAAAGAAAAACTAAATATTTTAGAAGATTTTCTTTATGACTCAGCATGGGATAGGACTTCTTCAACCCATTCTTCCTGGAATCTTCTCTATCTTAGTAATAGCAATTCCATCTTCCTAGTTTTTCAGGTCAAAAACTTTGAAATCAATTCCTTTTTCACACACCCCAGATCCGTTTATTATAGCATATTCTGTTTGCTCTGTCTTACACTACCCAGAATCCTACTACATTAGGTCACTTTCACCACTACCTCCCTCTAGGACGTCTAGAATTGTGTAGTACACCAGCTCTGCTCCCTAGACCAAGCCAATAACATCTTTTTCACCTAAATTTTTGCAGTTGACTCCTCACTCCTCTCCATATTTTTGCTCCAGCCTCCCTGCAACTATTCTCAACATGGCAACTGGAATGATCCTGTAACATAAGTCAAACAATGCTGTTCTCCTGCTTGAGACCCTCCCTTGTCTTCCTATCTCATTAAGAGAAAAGACCTTCGAGTGGCCTTCCTCACCTAGCCTGTTTCCTCTCTGATTTCCTCTCCTTCACTCCTGTTCAACCACCAGAGCCTCACCAACCTGTAACAGCAAGCACAAAGGCTGATGGGGTGGGTGGAAATAAAAAGGATGCACAGGAGAGGCACACTGATCTAAAAGATTTTTATCTGGGTTTATTTTTGCTTTTGTATCCTTTTTCTCAGGAGACATATCTATACATATGTTGCTAAGACTAATTCCAAGAGATTACTGCTCATGTTTTTTTAGGAGTTTATCATTGCAGGCCTCATGTGTATGTCTTTAATCTATTTTGAGTTTATTTTTGTGTACGGTTTAAGAAAGTGGTCTGTTTCTATTCTTCTGTATGTAGCTGTCCCCTTTCCCCAACACCATTTATTGAAGACATTGTCTTTTCCCCAGTTTATGTTCTTGCTCTTTTATTGTAGGTTAATTGGCCATGTAAGTGTGGGTTTACTTCTAGGCCCTCTATCCTGTTTCATTGATCTCTGTGTCTTTTTCTGTCCTCAAACCATACTGTTTTGATTGCTACAGCTTTGTAGTTTATATTGAAATCTGTAGTTTATATTGAAATCGTGATACCTCCAGCTTTGTTCTTTATTCTCAAGATTGCTTTTGTTATTCAGGATCTTTTGTGGTTCCATGCAAATTTTAGGATCATTTATTCTAGTTCTGTGAAAAACTACTGGTGTTTTTATAGGGATGGAATTAAATCTGTAGATTGCTTTGGGTAGTGTGGACATTTTAACAATGTTAATTCTTCCTATCCATGAGCATGGTATACCTTTTCATTTGTGTTGCTTTCAATTTTATTCATCAATATTTTATAGTTTTCAGAGGATAGGTCTTTCACATCCTTGGTTAAATTTATCCTTAGATACTTTATTATTTTTGGTGCAAATGTAACTGGGATTATTTTCTTAATTTCTCTTTCTGTTACTTTGTTATTAGTGTATAGAAACACAACAGATTTCTATATGTTAATTTTGTATCCTGAAATTTTACTGAATTCATGTATTAGTTCTAATAGTTTTTTTTTTTTTGGTGGAATCATTAGAGCTTTGTATATATAGTATCATGTCATCTGTAAATAATGACAGTTCACTTCTTCCCTACCAATTTGAATGCCTTCCATTTCTTTTTCTTGTCTGATTACTGTGCCTAGGGTGTCCAATACTATGTCAAATAAAAGTGGTGAGAGTGGATCCTTGTCTTGTTCCTTATCTTAGAGGAAAAGCGGTCAGTTTTTCACCATTGAGTATGATGTTAGCTCTGTGTGTGTGTGTGTGTCACACCTGGCCTTTATAATGTATGTGTGTTTTATTAATTATGTATGTTTCCTCTAAACTCACTTTCCTGAGTTTTTTATCATGAACAAATGTTGAATTTTATTGAATGCTTTTTCTATGTCTATTGAGATAATCATATGATTTTCTTTTTGGGGGGGGTTTCCTTTTTTATTTAAATTCAATTAATATATAGTGTATTATTAGTTTCAGAGGTAGAGTTCAGTGATTCATCAGTTGCATAGAACACCCAGTGCTCATTCTATCACGTGCCCTCCTTCATGCCCATCACCCAGTTACCCCATCCCCCCACCTCCCCTCCAGCAACTCTCAGTTTCTTTCCTATGCTTAAGAGACTCTTATGGTTTGTCTCTCTCTCTGATTTCATCTTGTTTTATTCTTCCCAGTTTTTTTTTTTTTAAAGATTTTATTTATTTATTCATGAGAGACAGAGAGAGAGGCAGAGGGAGAAGCAAGCTCCCAAGGAGCAGGGAGCCCGATGTGGGACTCGATCCCAGGACCCTGAGATCATGACCTGAGCCGAAGGCAGACGCTTAACCATCTGAGCCACCCAGGCGCCCCAGGTTTGTTTGTTTTTTACTAACCAGAATCATGCTGTATGTATTGTTGTTTGATGTGCTTGTTGGTGATGTTCTCAGCCTAGCACAGTCCTTTTATCCATTCTATAGTCTACAGAAATAGTGTCACTGTTTGGGTTGCTTCATTCTGCTGTTACAGTTATGCCCACTTTTGTGCACAAACTTGAGCACAGGGGTTGGAATTTAGAATTTGAGGGGAAGAATGCCAGTTTGAGCCCTTGGCAATCTAAGGTGAAGGCGTGTTGACTTGGCATTGAGCAGGTGGTAGGCCATGCATGCTGACTCAGGCAGGAGGGCAGCTGGACTGTGAATTTGGGACCCACAGGCCGATGGCATCATGTGTGACAGAGACTTGTTTTGCTTTTAACTTCTGTTTTTCTGGGAAACTCAATCTCTCCTTCTATTTCTAAATAGAAAGCCTTGCTGGATAGAGTATTCTTGGCTGTAGGTTTTTTCCCTTTAGCAGTTGGAATTGATCATGCCACTCTCTTCTGGCCTGCAGAGTTTCTGCTGAAAACCCCACTGATAGTCGTATGGGGTTTCCCTTGTATGTCACTGCTTTCCTTTTTCTTGCTGTTTTAAAATTCTCTCTTTATCACTACTTTTGGGCATCTTATTTACTTTGTGTCTTGGTGCAGACCTCTTTGGGTTGGTTTTGTTGGGGGTTCTCTGTGCCTCAATCATATGATTTTCATCCTTCCCTTTGTTAATGTGATTTGTGGATGTTGAACTATCCTTGCATTGCTGAAATAAATCCCACTTGATCATTGCAAGTGATCCTTTTAATGTGTTGTTGAATTCAGTTTGCTATTATTTTGGGGGAGATATTTGCATCAATGTTCATCAGGGATACTGTCCTGCAGTTTTCTTTTTTGTAGTATCTTTGTCGGTTTTTGGTGTCAGGGTAATGTTGGTCTCATAGAATCAGCTTGGAAACTTTCCTTTCTCTTCTATTTTGTGGAGTAATTTGAGATAAATAGGTTTTAACTCTTCTTTAAATGTTTGGTAGAATTCATCTGTGAAACTATATGGTGTTGGACTTTTGTTTGTTCGGAGGTTTTGGATTACCAATTCAATTTTGTTACACTAATCAGTCTGTTTAAATTTTCTATTTCTTCCTGATTCAGTTTTCAAAGATTACATGTTTCTAGGCATTTATCCATTTCTTCCAGGTTGTCTAGTTGGTTGGCATAATATTTTTCACAGTAGTCCCTTGTAATCCTTTATACCTCTGTGGCATCATCTGTTCTCTTTTGTTTCTGATTTTGAGTCCTCTCCTTTTTTCTTAATGAGTCTGACTCAAAGTTTATCAATTTTCAAAAAACTAGCTTTGGTTTCATTGATCTTTTCTATTCTTTTGAGTTTCTATTTTATTTATTTCTGTCCTGATTTTTATTACTTTTTTCTTCCTACTAACTTCGTTTTTTTTTTGTTCTTTCTCCATCACCTTTGGTGTAAGGTTAGATTGTTTATTTGAGATTTTTCTTGCCTCTTGAGGTAGGCCTGTATCACTGTAAACTCCCCTCTTAAAACTGCTTTTGCTGCCTCAAAAAGATTTTAGATCATTGTGTTTTCATTTGTTTCCATGTGTTTTTTGATTTATTATTTAACCCATTCTTGTTTAGTAATATGTTGTTTAACCTCCATATATTTGTGAGTTTTTTCCAGTTTATTTCTTGTAATTCATTTCTAGTCTCATACAGTTGTGGTTGGAAAAAATACTTGGTATGACTTTAATCTTCTCAGATTTATTGAGATTTGTTTTGTGTCTTACCATGTGATCTACCCTGGAAAGTGTTCCATGTGCACTTTAAGAGAATGTGTATTCTGCTGTTTTAGAATGGAATGTTCTGTATATATCTGTTAAGTCAATCTGGTCTAATGTATCATTCAAAACCACTGTCTTCTTTTTTATTTTCTGTTCCATTGATGTTAATGAGGTGTTAATGTTCCCTACTATCATTGTGTTACTGTCAATTTCTCCCTTTATCTGTTACTATTTGCTTTATGTATTTAGGTTCTCCTATGTTGGATGCACAGATATGTACAATTATATCTTTTTGTTGGATTGATCAATTTATCATTATGTAATGCCTTTCTTTGTCTCTTGTTAGAGTCTTGTTTTAAAGTCTATTTTGTCTAAAACACTGATGAAAGAAATTTAAGATGGCACAAACAAATGGAAACATATTCTATTTTCATGGATCAAAAAAAATAATATTGTTAAAATGTTGATATTACACAAGGCAATCTATAGATTCAATGCAATCCCTATCAAAATACTATCAGAAATTTTCACAGAACTAGAACAAATAATACTAAATTTGTATGGAACCACAAAAACAAAAAAACCCCAAAGAAATCCTGAATAGCCAAAACAATCGATAAGGAAGAAAAAAGCTTTTTCTCCTTTTTCCCCTTGCTTTCTTCTGTTGTGATTGATAACTTTCTTTAACATTATGCTTGGATTTTTTAATTTTCATTTTTGTATATCTATTATAAATTTTTGGTTTGTGGTTACCATGAGGTTCTATATATCATACTAAATATATAGTAGTCTATATACATTGATCATCATTTAAATTCAAAGATATTCTAATCATACTACATTTTTACTTCCCCCAATGTTTGTTTATATAATGTCATACTTATTTTTTAAAAAATTTTTAAGCCCCCTTAATAAAGTTTAGATATGATTGAATTGAATTTGCTACTTTTGTCTTTTAACCTTGATACTAGCTTTACAAGTGATTGATCTACTACTTTTATTGTATGTTTGCCTTTATTTGTGAATTTTTTGTCTTCTATTTATCTTACTTCTAATTATGACTTTTTCTTTTCTGCTTAAAAAGTCCATTTAACATTTCTTGTAGGACCGAATTATTGGTGATTAACTCCTTTAACTTTTGTTTGTGTGGGAGATTATCTCTCCTTCAATTCTGAATGATAACCTTGTCTGGTAAAGTATTCTTGGTTGTAGTTTATTTCCTATCAACATTTTATAAATATATCATGCCATTTTCTTGTGACCTGCAAGATTTTTGCTGAAAAATCAGCTGATAGCCTCATAGAGTTTCTCTTGTATGTACCTATTTGCTTTTGCTACTTTTAAGATTCTCTCTTTATCTTTTCTTTTTGCCATTTTAACTATTATATGTCTTGGTGTGGACCTGCTTGGGTTTATTTTGTTTGGTGCTTTCTGTGCTTCCTGGACCTGGGTGTCTTTTTCCTCCCCCAAGATAGGGAAGTTTTCAGCTATTATTTCTTCAAATACTTTTTCTATCCCTTTATCTCACACTCCTCCTATTGGAGCCCTTATGATGCAATTATTAGTATGCTTGATGTTGTACAAGAGATTCCTTAACCTATTCTCCTTTTGAAACCTTTTATTTTTCCTTTTGCTGTTCAGCTTTGGTACTTTGTGATACCATGTCTTCCAGGTCACTGATCGGTTCTGCTTCCTCTAATCTGCTGTTGATGACATCTAGTACATTTTTCATTGGAGTTATTATATTCCTCCACTCTGGTTCCTTTTTATATTTTTTATATCTTTGTTGGAGCTCTCATTGAGTTCATCCTCTCTTCTTTCAAGCCTGATGAGCATCATTATGACCATTACCTTTAAGTCTTTGTCATGTAGATTGCTTATCTCTGTTTCATTCAGTTTTATTTCTGATGTTTTCTCTTATTCTTTCATTTGGAACATAGTCCTGTGTTTCCTCAATTTCTTTGACTTTCTGTGTTTGTTTCTGTAATTAGATGGAACAGCTATTTCTTCTAGTATTAAAGGAATAGCCTTGTGTAGGACTATCTCCTGTGTAGACTATTTAAGACTGGTGGCTTTGGCTGTTTGGCTGGATGTATATTGGGTGCAGGGTGGGTTTCCTGGGGCACTCAGCACTGAAACTGACCTGGTGGCATAGCTGATGCTGAAGTAGGCATAGGCCAGGGGTTCTTGGGGCACTCTACACAAATGGTGCCCTTTCAGGATAGCTGAAAGGAAAATGGCACAGGCAGGAGTTCTCTGAACATTCCATGCAGCAGTACATCTTGGTGGCACAGCTGGCAGTGAAGTGGTGAAGAAGCTTTTTCTTAAAAGAAATGTCATATATTTTATAACAGGGACAGGATGGTATCAAACTAGAAACATAGACTAAGGATCATGGTATGCTGTAAGAAATCAAACAAAAACAAGTATGAATAAAACAACTTAAGCAATTCAAATACTCTATTGCAGCAATTAAAGTGAGTTCAATGGTTTATGAAAATTATGAGTACATGTTTTCATAAATAAAATTTTTATTTTATTTATTTACTTATGTATTTATTACTTTTATTTGACTATAGTTAGCACAATTTTACATCACTTTCAGTTGTGCAACATAGTGATTTAAGTTCTTTATATGTTATGCTATGCTCCCCACAAGTGTAGCTAACATCTGTCACCATACGACACTATTACGATATTATTGACTGTATTTCCTATGCTGTCCCTTTTATTACTGTGACGTATTCATTCTATAACTGAAAGCCTGTATCTTCCACTCCCGTTCACCCATTTTGTCATCCACCCACCACTTTCCCTCTGGAAACCATGTTTGTTCTCTCTATTTTTGGCCTGATTCTGCTTTTTCTTTGTTTATTCATTTGTTTTGTTTTTTAGATTCCACATATGAGTGAAATCATATGGTATTTGTCTTTCTCAGACTTATTTCACTTAGTGTAATGCCCTGTAGGTCCATCCATGTTGTTGCAAATGGCAAGGTCCCATCCTTTTTTATGGCTGTGTAATATTCCTGTGTGTGTATGTGTGTGTGTGTGTGTGTGTGTACACAACTTCTTTGTTAACCATTTGTCTATTGATGGACACAGGTTGCTTCCATATCTTGGCTATTACTAATAGTGCTGCAGTCAACATAAGGGTGCATATATCTTTTCAAAATAGTGTGTTCATTCTCCTTGCTAGATAGCACTTATTATGTGAAAAAAAATTATAAGTACTCTGTAATATTAATTATTTAATATTTGTAAAATTTCTGTGCATTTGGTAGTTATTATATCCATTAAAAGTAAACGGAGGAATACACAGCTATATTAGAAGACCAGTTTAACATGTCTACTAAGTAACAGAGCAAAGTTTATAATCTCTGGGGCATGGCAGAAATGTGGGATTTAAAATCTATTTTATGCTGCCTCATACTCAAAAACTATCTTCACTGTACTTAAATATCCATCTTGGAAGAAATTATTGAGATATTGTTTTGTTTTGTTTTTGAGATACTGACAATACCACATGTAAGTATAAAGTGTATAACCTGATGTTATGATACATGAATATGTTGTGAAATGATTATCACAATAAGATTAGTTAAGAGTTCCAGCTCCTCAGATAATTACCATTTATTTTATTTTTTTAAATTAACATATAATGTATTATTTGTTTCAGGGGTACAGGTCTGTGATTCATCAGTCTTACAAAATTCACAGTGTTCAACATAGCACATACCCTCCCCAGTGTCCATCACCCAGCCACCATATCCCTCCCACCCCCCTCCACTCCAGCAGCACTGTTTTTTTTCCTGAGATTAATAGTCTCTAATGGATTGTCTCCCTCTCTGATTTCATCTTGTTTCCTTTTCCCCTCCAACCCCTATGATCCTCTGTCTTATTTCTCAAATTCCTCATATCTGTCAGATCATATGATAGTTGTCTTTCTCTGATTGACTTATTTCACTTAGCATAATACCCTCTAGTTCCATCCACATTGTTGCAAATGGCAAGATTTCATTTTTTGATGGCTGCATAATATTCCATTCTATATATATATACCACATTTTCTTTTCCATTCATCTATTGATGGACATCTAGGCTCTTTCCATAGTTTGGCTATTGTGGACATTGCTGCTATAAACATTAGGGTGCACGTTCCCCTTTGGATCAATACATTTTATCTTTGGGGTAAATACCCAGTAGTGCAATAGCTGGGTCATAGGGTAGCTCTATTTTCAACTTTTTGAGGAATCTCCATACTGTTTTCCAGAGTGGCTGCACCAGCTTGCATTCCCACCAACAATGTAGGAAGGTTGCCTTTTCTCCACATCCTCGCCAACATCTGTCATTTCCTGACTTGTTAAATTTAGCCATTCTGACTGGTATGAGGTGATATCTCATTGAGGTTTTGATTTGTATTTCCCTGATGCTGAGTGATGTTAAGCACTTTTTCATGTCTGTTGCTCATTTGGATGTCTTCTTTGGAAAAATGTCTGTTCATGTCTTCTGCCCATTTCTTGATTGGATCATTTGTTCTTTGGGTGTTGAGTTTGACAAGTTCTTTATAGATTTTGGATACTAGCCCTTTATCTGATATGTCATTTGCAAATATCTTCTCTCATTCTGTGGTTTGTCTTTTGGTTTTGTTGACTGTTTCTTTTGCTATGCAAAAGGTTTTTATCTTGATGAAGTCTCAATAGTTCATTTTTGCCCTTGTTTTCCTTGCCTTTGGCCATGTGTCTAGGAAGAAGTTGCTGTGGTGGAGGTAGAAGAGGTTGCTACATGTGTTCTCCTCAAGGATTTTGATGGGTGCCTGTCTCACACTTAGGTCTTTCATCCATTCTGAGTCTATTTTTGTGTGTGGTGTAAGGAAATGGTCCAGTTTCATTCTTCTGCATGTGGCTGTCCAATATTCCCAACACCATTTGTTGAAGAGACTGTCTTTTTTTCCACTGGACATTCTCTCCTGATTTGTTGAAGATTACCATAGTGTTGAGGGTCCATTTCTGGGCTCTATATTCTGTTCCACTGATCTATGTGTCTGTTTTTGTGCCAGTACCATACATTCTTGATGATCACAGCTTTGTAATAGAGCTTGAAGTCTGACATTGTGATGCCACCAGCTTTGCTTTTCTTTTTCAACATTCCTCTGGCTATTTAGGGTCTTTTCTGGTTCCATACAAATTTTAGGATTATTTGTTCCATTTCTTTGAAGAAAGTGGATGGTATTTTGATAGGGAATGCATTAAATGTGTAGATTGCTCTAGGTAGCATACACATTTTCACAATATTTGTTCTTCCAATCCATGAGCATGGAACGTTTTTCCATTTCTGTTTTTTTTTTCTAAAGATTTTATTATTTATTTGACAGAGAGAGCAAGAGAACACAAGCAAGGGGAGCAGTAGAGGAAGAGTGAGAAGCAGGCTCTCTGCTGAGCAGAGAGCTCAATGTGGGACTCAATCCCAGGACACTGGGATTATGACCTGAGCAGAAGGCAGATGCTTAACCAACACAGGTGCCCCGTTTTTCAATTTCTTTGTGTCTTCCTCAATTTCTTTCATGAGTAGTCTATAGTTTTCTGAGTACAGATTCTTTGCCTCTTTGGTTAGATTTATTCCTAGGTATCTTATGGTTTTGGGTGCAATTGTAAAGAAGATTGACTCCTTAATTTTTCTTTCTTCTCTCTTGTTTTTGGTGTATAGAAATGCAACAGATTTCTATGCATTGATTTTATATCCTGCCACTTTACTGAATTCCTGTATGAGTTCTAGCAGTTTGAGGTGGAGCCTTTTGGGTTTTCCACATAAAGTATCATATCATCTGCAAAAAGTGAGAGTTTCACTTCTTTGCTAATTTGGATGCCTTTTATTTCGTTTTGTTGTCTGATTGCTGAGGCTAGGACTTCTAGTATTATGTTGAATAGTGGTGGTGATAGTGGACATCCATGCCATGTTCCTGACCATAGGGGAATACATCTCAGTTTGTCCCCATTGAGAATGATATTTGCTGTGGGTTTTTCATAGATGGCTTTTATGATATTGAGGTATGTTCCCTCTATCCCTACACTGTGAAGAGTTTTAATCAAGAAAGGATGCTGTACTTTGTCAAATGCTTTTTCTGCATCTTTTGAGGGTATCATATGGTTCTTGTTCTTTCTTTTATTAGTGTATTGTATCACATTGATTGATTTGTGGATGTTGAACCAACTTTGCAGCCCAGGAATAAATCCCACTTGGTTGTGGTGAGTAATCCTTTTAATGTACTGTTGGATCCTATTGGCTAGTATTTTGGTGAGAATTTTGGCATCCATGTTCATCAGGGATATTGGTCTGTAATTCTCCTTTCTGATGGGGTCTTTGTCTGGTTTTGTGATCAAGGTAATGGTGGCCTCATAAAATGAGTTTGGAAGTTTTCTTTCCATTTGTATTTTTTGGAACAGTTTCAGAAGAATAGGTATTAATTCTTCTTGAAATGTTTGGTAGAATTCCCCTGGGAAGCCATCTGGCCCTAGGCTTTTGTTGGGAGATTTTTGAGTACTGCTTCAATTTCCTTACTGGTCATGGGTCTGTTCAGGTTTTCTATTTCTTCCTGGTTCAGTTTTGGTAGTTGATACATCTCTAGGAATGCCTCCATTTCTTCCAGATTATCTAATTTGCTGGCATAGAGTTGCTCATAATATGTTCTTATAATTGTTTGTATTTCTTTGGTGTTGGTTATGATCTCTCCTGTTTCATTCATGATTTTATTCATTTGGGTCCATTCTCTTTTCTTTTGGATAAGTCTGGCCAGGGGTTTATCAATCTTATTAATTCTCTCAAAGAACGAGCTCCTAGTTTCATTGATCTGTTCAACTGTTCTTTTGGTTTCTATTTCCTAGATTTCTGCTCTGATCTTTATTATTTCTCTTCTGCTGGGTTTAGGCTTTATTTGCTCTTCTTTCTCCAGCTCCTTTAAGTGTAGGGTTAGGTTGTGTATTTGAGACCTTTCTTGTTTCTTGAGAAAGGCTTGTATTATATACTTTCCTCTTAGGACTGCCTTTGCTGCATCCCAAAGATTTTGAACAGTTGTGTTTTCATTTTCATTTTTTCATGAATTTTTAAATTCTTCTTTAATTTCCTGGTTGACCCATTCATTCTTTAGTAGGATGCTCTTTAGCCTCCATGTATTTGAGTTCTTTCCGACATTCCTCTTGTGATTGAGTTCTAGTTTCAAAGCATTGTGGTCTGAAAATATGCAGAGAATGATCCCAATCTTTTGGTACAGTTTGAGACCCAGGATATGATCTATTCTGGAGAATGTTCCATGTGCATTTGAGAAGAATGTATATTCTCTTGCTTTAGAATGGAGTGTTCTGAATATATCTGTGAAGTCCATCTGGTCCAGTGCATCATTAAAGCATTTATTTCCTTGTTGATTTTTTGCTTAGATGATCTGTCCATTTCAGTGAGTGGGGGGTGGGGTGTTAAAGTCCCCTACTATTATTGTATTATAGTCAATGTGTTTCTTTGCTTTTGTTATTAACTGGGTTATATAATTGGCTGCTTCCATGTTAGGTGCATAGATATTTTCAATTGTTAGATCTTCTTGTTGGATAGACCTTTTAAGTATGATATACTGTCCTTCCTCTTCTCTTATTATAGTCTTTAGTTTAAATCTAATTCGTCTGGTGTAAGCAGGGTGGTCTTTAGCTTCCAGGTGTTTGAATTTCTGCCAAATTTTTTCTTGTGATTGAATTCCAGTTTTAAAGTATTGTGTCTGAGAATATGCGGGGAATAATCTCAATCTTTTGGTATCGGTTGAGACCTGATTTGTGACCCAGTATGTGGTCTATTCTGGAGAAAGTTCCATGTGTGCTTGAGAAGAATGAGTATTCTGTTGTTTTAGGGTGGAATGTTCTGTATATATCTATGAGGTCCATCTGGTCCAGTGTATCATTCAAAGCTCTTGTTTCCTTGTTGATTTTCTGCTTAGATGATCTGTCCATTGCTGAGAGTGGAGTATTGAGGTCTTCTACAATTAACGTATTGTTATCAGTATGACTCTTTATTTTGGTTAACAGTTGGCTTATGTAGTTGGCTGCTCCCAAGTTGGGGGCATAGATATTTACAATTGCTAGATTTCTTGTTGGATAGACCCTTTAAGAATGATATAGTGTGGGGGTGCCTGGGTGGCTCAGTTGGTTAAGCGACTGCCTTCGGCTCAGGTCATGATCCTGGAGTCCCGGGATCGTGTCCCGCATCGGGCTCCCTGCTCGGCAGGGAGTCTGCTTCTCCCTCTGACCCTCCTCCCTCTCATGCTCTCTGTCTCTCATTCTCTCTGTCTCAAATAAATAAATAAAATCTTTAAAAAAAAAAAAAAGAATGATATAGTGTGGGGCACCTGGGTGGTTCAGTCGTTAAGCATCTGCCTTCAGCTCAGGTCATGATCCCAGAGTCCTGGGATCAAGCCCCACATCAGGATCCACTCCTCAGGAAGCCTGCTTTCCCTCTCCCACTCCCCCTGCTTGTGTTCCCTTTCTCGCTGTGTCTCTCTCTGTCAAATAAATAAAATCTTTAAAAAAAAATGATCCAGTGTCCTTCTGTATCTCTAACTGCAGACTTCAGTTTAAAATCTAATTTGTCTGATATAAGAATTGCTAACCCAGCTTTCTTTTGAGGTCTGCTCATGTGGAAGATGGATCTCCACACTTTCATTGTGGATGTATCTCTAGGTTCCAAATGAGTCTCTTGTAGACAGCATATGGATGGGTCCTGTCTTTTTATCCAATCTGCAACCCTGTGCCATTTTATGGGAGTATTTAGGCCATTCACATTGAGAGTGATTATTGAAAGATATGAATTAATTGTCATCATGTTGCCTGTGAAGATGTTGTTTTTATAGATTGTCCCTGTAACTTTCTATTGTATATCACTCTTTGGGTCTTTCTCTTTTTATAGAACCCCCCTTAATATTTCTTGCAGGCCAGCTTAGTGGTTACATATTCTTTCAATTTCTGCCGGTCTTGGAAGCTCCGCATCTCTCCATCCATTCTAAATGACAGCCTTGCTGGATAAAGTATTCTTGGCTGCATGTTCTTCTCGCTTAGTACCCTGAGTATGTCTTGCCAGGCCTTTCTGGCTTGCCAGGTCTCTGTGGATAGGTCTGATGTTATTCTGATGTTCCTACCTCTGTACGTAAGGAATCTCTTCCCCTTAACTGCCCTTAATATGGTTTCTTTGGTTCTAAGATTTGCGAGTTTTACTGTTACATGCAGGAGTGTTGGCCTGTTTTCCTTGATCTTGGGAGGGGTCCTCTCTGTCTCTAGGACATGAATGTTTGTTTGATTCCCCAGATTAGGGGAGTTCTCAGCTACAATTTGCTCAAATACATCTTCTAGTCCTCTCTCTCTCTCCACTCCCTCCGGGATTCCAATTATTCTGACATTGGAACGCTTCATGGTGTCACTTATTTCTCTGATTCTATTTTCATGGATTCTGAGTTGTTTTTCCCTGACCTCCTCTTCTCCCTTTTTATCTATTAAATTGTCTTCCAGGTCACTGATTTGTTCTTCTGCCTCGCTTACCCTATCTGTTAGATTATCTAGATTGGATTGGATCTCATTGATAGCATTTTTAAATTCTGCCAATTCAGCTTTCATTTTTGGCCTTAGAGACTCTATGTTGCCATTAATTGATTTCTCCATTCTAGCTATTGTCTTCACAATTGCTAGCCTGAATTCCATCTCTGACATATTGGTTGTATCTGCATCCATTTGTAAATCTGCAGCATAAGTCATAATCTCTGAGTCTTTCCTATTTTGGGGGTCCTCCTCTTAGTCATTCTGTTGATGGGTGGTTGAGGGAATGTATAGAGTCCAAATTATTGACCAGAACCCAAGCAAGATGTACCTGTTTTCTAGGGACCTTAGGGTTGCTGGCCTCTTGTGTTCCCAGCCTGTCTTCTTGGGATGGGCCTGCTGCACTGTTACTCAGGCAGCCCTGTTTGGGCAGAGTTGCCCTGCCCCCTGTGGCGGTGGATGGGCTCAGTGGGAACCAGTTTTTTTGGGCTTTTGTTCTCTGGCGGCTTTCCCTGGTGGCTTTCCACATCTCTTCCAAGACTCAGAGCAGAAGAGACCGTTTCTAACCCTCTGCCTCAGAGCAGAGAGATTGCATTCTGTTCTTCAGTGAGCTCTCCAGCCACAGTCTCTCCGTTTCTTTCTGTGCTGCTATAAACTGCAGGGCCCTGGGTTTTGCACCCCTCCGCAGGGCTCCCAGTCCTGCCTCCAGGTCAGGGCACGTCTCTGCCCCTTGTGCTTCTAAAACCTCCAGTCGCCCCAGTTTCCATGGGCGACCCCACCATTCCAGGTTTCCATCCCGGGTTGCCCTAAAGTCCTTTCCCTGCAACAACCGGTCTGCAAGTCTGTACCCCGTCCCCAGCACGTGAGGCTGTGGCTCACCGGCATTGTAGGATCCCCACAGCCAGGCTCCCTCCCGCTGCCGTTTATCCTCCAGGATCTGCCTGCGGAATCACGGCTTCCTGCTTCTACCTTGTAACCAACTGCCTGTGTTATTGTGTTTTTAGAGATCCAGATCTATCTTCTTATACCTCAGGCTGATTTTGTGGATACTCAGAGTGGTCTGGTAAATATCCTGCTCAATTCTGGTGACCAGTTGGAATAGGGTCCCCTACTCCTCTGCCATCTTTTCTCCCATGTCTAAAAAAAGATTTTAAAAAAGGAATTGGTAAGATAAGAGCGGGAGGCGTGGGAGCAACAGTTTTGAAAGAGAATATCTTTCCTCATTAAGTATTCTTGGAACACTTGTCAAATGTTAGTTTACTGTATGTATCTGTGTGAGTTTAGTTTTGGTTTCTCAATTTATTTATTGTATTATGTGTCTATTTTTATGTCACAATCTAGATTTTTTTTCCTCAAGATTATTTTAGCTAGGGGTGTCTGGGTGGCTCAGTTGGTTAAGTGACTGCCTTCAGCTCAAGTCATGATCCTGGAGCCCCAGGATCCTGGAGTCCCACATCGGGGTCCCTGCTCAGCAGGGAGTCTGCTTCTCCCTCTGACCCTCCCCCTCCCGTGTTCTTTCTCTCATTCTCTCTCAAATAAATAAAATCTTTAAAAAAAAGATTATTTTAGCTATATGGGGTCTTTTGTGATTCCATACAAATTTTAAGATTCTTATTTTTTCTATTTCCATGAAAAATGCCACAGGATTTGATTGCACTGAATCTGTAGCTGGCTTTGGGCCTTATAGACATTTTAGCAATATAAATCTTCTGATCCATAAACATGGGATATCTTTCCATTTATTTGTGCCTCTCAATTTGTTTAGGGTTATTATCACAAAGGACATTGTATGTCATTTTTTTGCATCTATTGAGCTGATCCCGTGTTGGATGCATAAATATTTGTAATTGTTACGCTTCTTGTTGGATTGTCCCCTTTATGATTATAAGCGCCCTTCTTTGTCTCTTTTTACAGTTTTTGTTTTAAATTCTAGTTTGTCTGATATAAGTATTGGTACTCAAGCTTTCTTTTGACAGCCATTTGCATGATAAATGTTTCTCCATCCCCTCACTTTTATTCTGCAGTTGTCTTTAGGTCTAAAATGAGACTGTCGTAAGCTGCATATAGATGGGTCTTGTTTTTTTAATCCATTCTCGTACCCTATGTCTTGTATTTGAAGCATTTAGTCCATTTATATTCAATATAATTATTCATAGATATTGTCATTTTATTAATTGTTTTGTCATTTCTGGAGATTTTCTCTGATCATTTCTTGTCTTTGTCTCCTTTGGTCTCTCCTTGCAACTCAAAGTGTCCCCTCTAATATTTCTTGTGGGACTGGTTTAGTGGTCATGATCTCCTTTAGTTTTGTTTGGGAACCTCTTTATCTCTACTTCTATTCTGAATGAGTGCCTTGTTGGATAGAATACTCTTGGCTGCAGATTTTTCCCATTCAACACTTTGAATATATCATGCCACTGCCTTCTGGCTTGGAAAGTTTCTGTCAAAAAGTCTCCAGCTAGCCTTATGGATTTTCCTTTGTAAGTTATGGATTCTTTTGTGTTGCTGCCTTTAAGACTTTTTCTTTATCACTATATTTTGCAAATTTATTTACAATATGTCTTGGTGTTGGTCTACTTTTATATATTTTGATGAGAGTTCTCTCTACCTCCTGGATTTGGATGTTGGTTTCCTTCTCCAGATTAGGGAAGTTCTCAGCTACTATTTGTTCAAATTAATTTTCTGCCCCCTTTCTCTCTTCTTCTTCTTCTTTTCCTAGGACTTCTGTAATACAAATGCTATTACATTTAATAGAGTCACTGAGTTCCCTGTCTATTCTTGTTTTGCATAATTATTTTTTCTCTCTTTTGTTCAGCTTGTTTACTTTCCTTTACTCTTGTCTTCCAGGTCATTAATTCAGTTCTCTGCTTCTTCTAGCCTGATGTTCATTTCATTAAGTGTGTTTCTCATTTCATTTATTGAGCCCTTCATTTCTGCTATGTTATTCCTTATTTCTGTGTTAAGGTTCTCCCTCAGGTCTTCCACTCTTTTCTCAGGTCCAGTGAATATTCTTATGATCATTACTTTAAATTCTCTATCAGGCACATTACCTATATCTTTTCTACATAGATCTCTCTCTGTGGCCTTGTCCTATTCTTTCATTTGGGGTAAATTTCTGTGTTCTCATTTTTCTAAGCCTCTGTGCATGTTTCTGTTTATTAGCAAAGTCAGTTATATCTCTGGTTCTTGATGGTAATGGCCTTATGAAGGAGATGTTCTGTAGTGTCCTGTTGTATAATGTCCCATTCCCCAGGGCCTGGCACTTCTGGGAGTGTTACCAATGTGTGCTGCATGTGCTCTGCTCTTTTGTTCTGGCTTCTTCATCCTTCAGGCCAGTTGTCTGTAACAGGCTCTCCTTGCCTGCTGTGGGCAGTGTTTGGTCCCTGGCCTGAATGTGGCATGTTTTAACTAGGTGTGCTCTGGTCTGCTTGTGAAATGAGACCTATCAACACTGCTGTGGGAACTGAGGCTCTGCATTACTCCTGTGTTAGGAGACGTGGTGTTAGCAGGTGGTATTCTGGGACAGGAGGCCTGTTGCACTGGGACTGAGGCAAGCATTAATAAGAGGGGCAGTTCCACCAGAGCATGGGGGGCAGGGCTTGGTGTAAGCAAGTCAGGTAGCAAGTGTTTGTGCTGTGCTGTTCCTGTAGGTGGCCTTGTGCTGATGCTGAGGGGTGGGGGAGGGAAATTGCACCTGCCAGTTCCTTTGTTCTATGAATATTACCTCTCTGAGATGTGTTCCCAGAAGAGTGAATAACCTCACCACTGTGTGTCCCAGCTGCTCTTCAGATCACTGTTCTGATGCTGTGTGTCTACAGGTTGCCTGCTTTCTCTCCAAGAGCAACACAATTTCCTCTGGGCTCTATCACAGCCAAGCCCACTGACCTTTAAAACCCCAGGCTTTAAGCCCCTCTGGTTACAAGAACTCATGAAATTCAGCCTCTCACTTTCCAAACTAATTGCTATGGGGATTTGTTTTCCCCATGTGCTCCTTTGTATGCTCATCTGTCCCTCACTCCTCTCCACAAACATGGCTCCCTCCCCACCACAGTGGCATGATCTGTTCCTTTCCCAAACCGAGTGTCCACACTTCTTACCTTCTTCAATGTGGCCTTTTCTCTACCTTTATTTGTGTAGTTTCTTGTGTTAGTTTTCAGGTCAATTTCTGGGGTATTTAGGATGATTTGATAGTTATTTAGGTGTGTTCATGGGGTGAGGTGAGCCTAGGGTCCTCCTACTCTGCCACCATCGTTCAACCTTTCCACTTAGACCCTGTTTTTTATCTTGCCTTTTAATTCATCACTTGCTTTTGATTTCTTAACACTTTTCACTCAAGGATTCCAGAAATGTTTGTACCCACCCCATGAGTAAAACAAGTTTTTTATGACTTTGTGCTACTAATTTTAATGTAAAAGTGTGTCCAAGGAGCTCATGGGGTATGTATTTGTGTGTGGTAGGTATGTAGTGTGCATACATAAGTTTATGTATTTCTGCTTATGTTGATCAGCCAGATATTCAACAGAAAAGAGAATGGGGTCAAAATTAGTAAACGTATTATTTACACAGGTGTGGCCAGAGAGTCAAAAAAAACTGGAGATAGATAAAACAGTAACCAAAAGCTAATAATACCAGAAAGTCCATTACTACTCTTGAGCCTAAAGGAGCAAATGGGGGGAGCTTATAATTTCTGTCACTTCTATGCATAATACATTCATGAATTGCTTCCACACTAAGAAATTAGTGTTTAAGCACTAAAAGAAAAGAATGTGGTAGGTAGTGACTCAAGGAAAATATCATCATTGCAGTATGGATCTTTTATTTTCAAAAGTTAATGATTAGCTAATGTCTGAGATTATTTTATTTTTCTAAAGAAAAAACTGATATGTGAGTAAAAGATAGGTTAATTTTTTAAAGATACCAATAAAATTTTTTATTATACATCTCTTTATCATAACAGCCTTGACCATAATTAAGAGATTTGTGTTTTGTGTTTTGTGGTAGACAGAGGTGGGAACAAATCCCTGTCTTGCACTTACTAAAGTGACCATTTTGGTTCAGAGTTCCAGGCATCATCCTTAAATTTGCAAACCTATTAAATCTACTTAAGAAAGGAAGTGGCACATTTTAAGTGTGTGTGTATAAAGAAGGCTGATTTTTGGCTTGGAATAAAAAGGAAAAACCATTACACTAATTGTTAAGAACGAACGGTCTAATCCAAGTAGTACTCACAAGGGCCCCTGCAGGGATAAGAACTGATGATAACAGTTCATAAAATTTTACCAAGACAAGTAAATGAAAAAGACCCAGTTCAGTGTGTCACATAAATGTAGGCTCTGATAAATTTGGGATACTATTTAAAAAGATTGTCTTTTAAAAGTAGCAGATGTCAACATGTTTAAATAATGAGAGTCATCCTGAATTATATTAAGCACTGTCATTGATAGTTACTTCTCTTGACTGAAAAGGAGAGAGGAAAAAAATAAAATAGGGTAAGTTGAAATCTTGACAAGTAAGCCATAATAATTATTTAAATTATCAGTATACCACTAAGATTTTATATTCTCAATACCAGATTTACTAAAACAAGAAGTGTTAGAGAGTATTTAATATAAGATGAAAATCAATACATTTTTTTGAAATCAACAAATGGTTATCACAGGCATTCACAGTCTCAAAGGAATTAAATGAAAATCATCTGTAAGTTTGCTAGTAGTTGATCATTTTGATGCCAACAAATGTATGTAAAACTTCTTTAGGGAAAGCATAACACTAGAAATTTTCTTCAGTTTTTCATTTTAACTATGGAAGGTATTACATAGACCTTTGCAAGGTCATCACAGACATATGTTTTTTTTAATACTTTGTCTGTTATCTGTAGGCCAGAGACAACTTGCAGGCCCAGTTTTAAGGACAGTAGTGTCAGGGTGAAGCAGAGAGATGAACTTGGGGGCAGCTTTCCAAGATACTTTCCTGAACTTCCACACCAACGAATAGAATCTGTATCCCACATCCTCAAAACCAATTTCATTTTCCTATTACTGCAGTTTGTTATCTTACAGATAATATGAAAAGGCTCTTCTAGAATTACAGTATCTGGGATTGTTTCCAAAGACAGCCTCATGTTTCCGTAACGTGGAGCCTTTCTTTCAAGCTGGATTGTCTGTAGCATTGCCATTTCACCTAGATTTCTCTTCCACACTATATCCAATGTTCCCATTTCTGTTAGGCCCCTAATGATACCAGCTTTCTCTGAAAATTCCGGTTTAAGCTTAAGGTAGTATAAATACTGGCGTCCTTCCATTGACTGCAAAAATGTTCTTGTTCCAAAGGTACACTCATCTTCACCAGCCCAATTGACTGTATTTAATTCTGCCCCAGTGTACATTTCAGGTGGTTTTAAAGAAACCTTTTGTATAAAGACAGTTGAAGATGAAACATTCTGAATTTGGACTTCAAGAAATAAGTCACTCATCTCTGAATTATAAAACTTAGTTTTAACTTCCAGTGGTGGGAGGAAAGAAAATAAGCACAGTTTACTAAAAAACATCTTTCCTCCACACTGTGTTGTACAGAACTGAACCTACAGGTATGACTCTTCCAATGTCCTTATTTTGTCATGAATGACATCATCAATACAACAATTGGATGTATGTTCTGCCATGGTAGCCATGAAGACCAAAAGATGTAAAGGCTGAATGCTTGTCTGAAGATCAGGATTTTCTTTTTTTTTAATTTTTAAAATTTTTATTATTTTTTATTATGTTATGTCACCATACAGTACTTAATTAATTTTTACTGTAGTGTTCTATGATTCATTGTTTGTGTATAACACCCAGTGCTCCTTGCAATATGTGCCCTCCTTAATACCCATCACTGGGCTAACCCATCCCCCACCCTCTCCCTTCTGAAACCCTCAGATTGTTTCCCAGAGTCCATAGTCTCTCATAGTTCATCTCCCACTCTGATTTCCCCCTCTTCATTTTTCCCTTCCTTCTCCTAATGTCCTCCATGCTATTTCTTATGTTCCACATATAAGTGAAACCTTATGATAATTGTCTTTCTCTGCTTGACTTATTTCACTTAGCATAATCCCCTCCAGTTCCATCCATGTCGATGCAAATGGTGGGTATTCATCCTTTCTGATGGCTGAGTAATATTCCATTGTATATATGGACCACATATTCTTTATCCATTTATCTGTTGAAGGACATCTTGGCTCTTTCCACAGTTTGGCTATTGTGGATACTGCTGCTATGAACAATGGGGTGAATGTGACCCTTCTTTTCACTACCTCTGTATATTTGGTGTAAATATACAGTAGTGCAATTGCTGGGTCATAGGATAGCTCTATTTTAACTTCTTGAGGAACCTCCATACTCTTTTCCAAAGTGGCTGTACCTACTTGCATTTCTACCAACAGTGTAAGCATTGTGGTCTGAGAATATGCAGGGAATAATTTCAATCTTTTGGTATCGATTGAGACTTGATTTGTGACCCAGTATGTGGTCTATTCTGGAGAAAGTTCCATGTGTGCTCAAGAAGAATGAGTATTCTGTTGTTTTAGGGTGGAATGTTCTGTATATGTGTATGAAGTCCATCTGGTCCAGTGTGTCATTCAAAGCTCTTGTTTCTTTGTTGATTTTCTGCTTAGATGATCTGTCTATTGCTGAGAGTGGAGTGTTGAGGTCTCCAGACTATTCAAATATTATTATCAATATGTTTCTTTATTTTGGTTAACAGTTGGCTTATGTAGTTGGCTGCTCCCAAGTTGGGGGCATAGATATTTACAATTGTTAGATCTTCTTGTTGGATAGACCCTTTGAGAATGATACAGTGTCCTTCTGTATCTCTTATTACAATTTTTAGCTTAAAATCTAATTTGTTTGATATGAGAATTGCTACCCCGGCTTTCTTTTGAGGTCCTTTAGCATGAAAAATTGTTCTCCATCCCCTCACTTTCAGTCTGGATGTATCTTTAGGTTCAAAATGAGTCTCTTGTAGACAGCATATGGATAGGTCATGTTTTTTTTTATCCAATCTGCAACCCTGTGCTGTTTCATGGGAGCATTTAGGCCATTCACGTTGATAGTGATTATTGAAAGATATGATTTTTATTGCCATCATGTTGCCTGTGAAGTCCTTGTTCCTATAGATTGTCTCTGTAAATTTCTGTTTTATATCACTCTTGGGGTCTTTCTCCTTTTATAGAACCCCTCTTAATATTTCTTGCAGGGCCGGCTTGGTGGTCACCTATTCTTTCAGTTTCTGCCAGTCTTGGAAGCTCCTTGTCTCTCCATCCATTCTAGATGAGAGCCTTGCTGGATAAAATATCCTTGGCTGCATGTTCTTCTCATTTAGTACCCTGAATGTGTCTTGCCAGCCCTTTCTGGCTTGCCAGGTCTCTGTGGATAGGTCCGATGTTATTCTGATGTTCCTCCTTCTGTACATAAGAAATCTCTTCCCCCTAGCCACTTTCAAGATTGTTTCCTTAGATCTAAGACTAGGGAATTGTACTGTTATATGTTGGGGCGTCCGTCTGTTCTCATTGATCTTGGGAGGAGTTCTCTCTTCCTCTTGGACATGAATGCTTGTTTCCTTCTCCAGATCAGGGAATTTCTCAGCTATGATTTGCTCAAATACATCTTCTAGAACTCTCCCTCTCTCCACGCCTTCAGAGATCCCAATAATTTTGACATTGGAATGTTTCATTGTGTCATTAACCTCTCTCACTGTGATCTCTTGGGTTTTAATGTTTTTCCCAGGCTTCCTAGGTTTCCTTCTTTTCTGTCATCTTATCTTCTAGCTCACTAATTTGTTCTTCTGCCTCTTTTACCCTGGCAGTCAGTGTATCCAGTTTAGATGGCATTTCATTCATAGCATTTTTAAGTTCTGCCTGATTAGATCTCATTTCTGCCCTTAGAGATTCTATATTGTTGTTAACATCAAGCCTAGATATCGACTTCATAATTGTTACTCTGAAGTCTGCTTCTAACATCTTGGTTATATCCATATCCATGAGGTCTGTGGCAGAGGCCACAGTCTCTGTTTCTTTTCTTTCTTGGGGGTTCCTCCTCTTAGTAATTCTGTTGAGGGGTGGTTGAGGGAATGTACAGAGTCCAAAGTATTAACCACGACCCAAGCAAGATGCACCTGTTTAGGGTTGTCTTCCTTTTGTTCTTCTAGCCTGTCTTCTGGGGGAGGGGCCTGCCACGCTATTTCTCAGGCAACCCTGTTTGGGCAGAGTTGCCCTGCCCCCTGTGGGGCGGTGGGCTCAGTGAAAACAGGTTTTTTGGGGTTTTTGTTCTCTGGCAGCTTTCCCTGGTGGCTTTCTGCATCTCCTCAGTGACCACATCCAAACCTCTGTCTCAGAACAGAGAGATTGCAGTCTGTTCTTCACTGAGCTCTCCAGGCCACACTGTCTCCATTTCTGTCTGTGCTGCTAAAAACCGCAGTCTCTCTGGTTTTGCTCTCCACAGTAACACTCCCAGCTGTGGAACCCAGGTCCGGGCTCATCTTTGCCCTTTGTGCTTCTAAAACTGCAACCTCCCCTGGTTCATGGGCGTGCACTTGCAGCTCCTGAATCCTATCTGGGGCTGCACTAAAGTCCTTTCCCCACCACTACCAGTCTGCGAGTTTGTGCCTGGTCCCATCATGGGATGCTTTTGTGCTCTGGTGTTATATCACCTTCCCAGCACCAGCTTATGGCGGCTCTCTCCCCCTCCTGTTTATCTTTGATATTTGCACACAGAATCACGGCTCCCTGCTTCATACCTCGAGACCATCAGAGATATTCTGTTTGTAGAGATTCAGATATATATTTTTACATCTCAGGCTGATTTCATGGTTATTCAGAATGGTTTGGTAGATATCCAGCTAAATTCAGGGGAGTGGTTGAAATAGGGTCCCCTACTCCTCTGCCATCTTTTCCATAAGATCAGTATTTTCAATATGATTTTTGCAACTTAATTGCAATCATTAGGAAGTCTCACATAAATGGAATTTTTCTCTCAAAATATATTTCTTTTTTTTTAGGATTTTATTTATTTATTTGAGACAGAGAGAATGAGAGACAGAGAGCATGAGAAGGAGGAAGGTCAGAGGGAGAAGCAGACTCCCTGCTGAGCAGGGAGCCCGATGCGGGACTCGATCCCGGGACTCCAGGATCATGACCTGAGCCAAAGGCAGTCGCTTAACCAACTGAGCCACCCAGGCGCCCCCTCAAAATATATTTCTAAGGATTTATGATAAAGTCAATATTTCTCCCAAACATTGACGTTTCTGGTAGGGGGCCACTGGTCATGGGCTGGTTAGAGAAATTACCAGGTAAAATTGCTATATTCACATGTAACTGGAAAGTTAGTGAATGAATTAATAGATAACACCACTTTGAGTGTCATAAAAATCTGTCTGGGTGGATTCCCTTCCATTTTGACCACAATTTTGCCCCACCGTTTTATAAAGCACTAGAATTAGTTTGAGTCAGGTATGGTGAGATGACAGACATGGAGATAACCAATTTTGAATGAAGAGTTTTTTACTTACAATTCCCAAGCAAAAGTAGCATGGTGTGCCACACAGGGCTACATGAGGATGCACTAGGGTTGGTCAGAAGGCAGGAGTGAGAGAAACACATGGGTTCAAGTCCTTATTGGAATTACTGTGAGAAAGACAAAGCAGAGAACTGTAAGCAGACTAAGGTTGGCTAATTTGAATAATGTCAGCAGACTCCTGGCTGTAGGGTCTTTCCCTAATTGCCTGGTACCTGTCCCTGAGGTGGTATTAAGGCAAGGGGATAGTGAGTCAAACTGAGAGTTCCATTAAGGAGGTAGTTGGCTGGTATGGGCTCTAAACTGGTTGGTTTGCCTATGAGAGACATTCTCACAGAGAAGTCATATGCTATCCAGAGGAATTAGCTTGCCCTGGGAGGGGCAGTCTCTTTTTGGCCAGCAAAGCTCCAAGATGTCAAAACACCATAAAATACAGATGATTTTTTAAAAATGTGAGTAATATACTCACTGGATGTAGTCCCTGTGGAAAAGAGGTACAGGTAGGCCCAGAACAAATCAAGGACACTGCACAGAGGAAAGGACCTGGCTTCCAAAGAACTATATGTCAGGTTTCAACGTGAAAAGTAGAACTAGTAACAATATAGGGAAGATCGATAGAGATAGAAATAGATAGATAGATGATTGATGATGATAGATATATAGATAGATAGATGATAGATAGATAATTATAGGGATTTGGCTTACATAATTATTGGGGCTAGCACTCCTTGTAATGTTTTCTCTGTATCTGATGCAGGTGTTGGAAACCTGCAGGGCAAGCAGAAAGGGAAGATCATGAGAAAGTTGGAATCCCATGAACACAAACTGGAAGCCAACAGGATGGACTGAAACCCATGTCCATTTTTAATGCCTCTGAGTTTGGTGGCAATAGTATCCTGTAGAAGTCAGACTCCCTTGTCCTGGAGTTATATGCACACCTCAGCTGCTTCTTCATCCTGAATTAAGTCAACAGATAAGCAATAATGTGTTTATGTTACAACATGCCTGCTGCCTTCATTCCATCTCCAAAATCTTGGTAAAATCTTCCTTGTGGCCCATCCTAACTGTAAACACACAACACATGGAATTCTGCGAAATGTAGTTCAGCCTAGCAAAGTTGATACATTATAAAATCAATAACCTCCATCCCTGCCACCATGGCCATTTTGCTCATGAGCCCATTGGAAATGCGAGGCATGACTGGTAAAGGAGCCTAACTGATATCTATAGAATGGGGCATCTTATCTACCTTATCAACCTGAGTAGCAAAATCCTTCTCTGTTAGTTACCTTTTGATAAGCATTCACACAGTACACTAATATCTTCATAGTCTGTGCTGATTTGGAGAGTTCTAGCCACATCTCTTATCCCCAGAACTCCTCATCTCTGATTTTCCAATTGTGTTTCGTCCAAGTTCCAGACCATCCTGTCACACCATTGGCCACAATTTACCAACTGCTATAGACTCCTATCTCTGGCCATTTTTCCTTTTAGGTAAAGTGAACAGCAGATGCACTGCTCAGTTTTGTGCATTGAGAGGATTTCTAGTCACTGCTGTCTATTTCACTGAGGTGGAAGGTGGCTGAATTTTTGTGAGATTTCCTGTCCCCCTCTGGTACATGTGTCTTTACCAAAGTATCTAATGTAGGTGCTACTGCCTGTTACAAGGTCCATTCAGCACAATACTATTAATTTCATGGATCAGCATGATGTCCATTGGAAGAGAAAGACAATCAAGTTCTCTGTGACTAAATTATGACATAGGTATGGAGAGTTAATATATTCCTGAGTTAGGACAGTGAAAGTATATTGCGGGATTTACCAGCTTAAAGCAAACTTCTTCTGGTGATCCTTACTAACAACTACAGTTCACCCTTGAACAACACAGGTTAAAAACAAAAACAATACTGTACTGTAAATGTATTTTCTCTTTCTTATTACAATCTTTGTAACATTTTCTTTTCTTTAGCTTATTTTACTGTAAAAATACAGTATGTAATACATATACAAAATATGTGTTAATCAGCTCTTTATGTTATCTGTAAGTCTTCTGGTAAACACGCTATTAGTAGTTATGTTTTGGGGCAGTCAAGGGTTATATGAAGAATTTTAACTGCACAGGGGTTCAGTGCCCCAACCATTGCATTGTTCAAGGGTCAAATGTATAGAGAAAAAAAGCATTTTCCAGATTATTAACTGCATACCAGAATTAGGGGATGTATTACTTTGTTCAAATAATAATACATTTAGAATAGGAGCTGCACTTGGGGTCACCACCTGATTGAACTTACAAGATCTACTGTTATTATCCAAGACTCATCTGTCTTCTGTACTGGCCAAATAGGCAAGCTGAATGGGAATGTGATAAGAATCACTAATTTGTTATCTTCCAAGACTTTGATGGTACACTAAGGTTGACAATCCATCTAGGGATGTTGTATTCTTTTTAGTTATGTTTGTAGGTAGACACAGTAAGAGGGGCTTTTACTTAACCTTTCCTACTATAATCTCCCTTGCTACATAGGTCAAGAAACCATGGTAGGGATGATGCCAGTAGCTGAGTATGTCTATTCCAATTATGAATTCTGGATCTGGGAGAAATAACCATAGGGTGAGCCACAGAGAGATTGATCTGTGCTAAATATCTAGTTATGACTTGACCTCCAAAAGCCACTACTCTATGTGCTGTAGACTCACAGTAAAATCTCCAAGAATTAGTGTCAGTTCAGAGCCAGTATTCAGTAATCCCCTAAAATTCTAATTATTTTTCTTTTTTCACTGCACAGGCCCTGATTAATGATCACATATCCCGTTGAGGAAGGTAGGTAGAAAGATTAACAGTATAAGATGTTTACAGTGTAATAGGGTTTTTCCTCAATGGAACATGCCCCCACCCTTCTTTCAAAGGGGATTGGGGTCTGTAAACTGGTTCCAGTCTGCACATTTATCAAGGGATTATATCTCACTTGATGACTTTGTTCACTAAACCTATATCACTCCTGTTCAGACAGATAAAATAAGAATTTCATAAGCTGCCCATCTATTTCAGGTTTTGGGACTCCATAATCAATTTTCTGATGCTGTAGGTCTCTGTAAGTCAGGCTATTCTGATTACTGATTTGACAGTGCTGTCCATTACATTAACCATGCTCACCTTGTTTTTGGTGATTAAGTGCCACAGCTTGGCCCCAGCCATCCAGGAATCTCATTATCCCTATTGAGTTTAGGGATCCTGTTTGATGGTGACAGTTTCCAGTGTAACATCTGACCTACAGGGAATAGTGACCACAGAGCTTTTCAAGGATCCCGAGGCTCCTGTCACAAATTTATTTCATACAGTCATGGTGAAAAATGTGTCCTTTGGACACTCCTGAGGTGAGCAAGCAGGTCTTGTATGATAAATCCATTCTAACATCCAAACCTCCCTAATGCTTTGGATTCTCTCCTCTCTTGTATACCAAGGCAGTTCTGGCATTTCAACTTTCTTTGAGGCAACTTTATATTACCATCACTACCATCATGATTCCACACCCTTCAGACTCATTCTTACACATATTCCTCAGATAATTTTCTGGATAAATTGAAAATATAATGCAGTTCCTTTAGTGTACATCACACATCTTCACAGGTCACACTTTGTACTTCATTCATTGGGGTCTACTGAGGCTTGAGTCTAGTTATATAGGTCTAAAAGCAAAGAAGAAGTGGTGGGAGTAGGTCCTGAGGAGAATTAGCAGTCCCTTCCAAGGCACCTACCTAAGCAGAGGTCATTACAGGTTTTTCAGGTAAAGGGGGAATAACACTGTCAGGGATAGATGTGTTGCTTTTGTTACAGTAGGTAGTTATATAGACATGAACAGGAGGGGAGAAAGAAGGGTAACAGATGGACAATTGCCAAGGATCACCAGGTTTCCACCCAGAGACTGTCTCATCTCCCTTAGACCAACTACTTTTGCAGTTTAACACAGACTGATAAACAGAAGATAAGGGCTATAGAGACCTTTCCAACCTTGGAACATGTGCATGTAGCTTGTCCACTAGTAACCCCGAGGTTATTATAGTATTTTGCATTGTGGTTTGCCCCCTACCCCACTACCCCCATGGGTTGCACTTAGGTTGTCATGGGAAAAGGACTAACACAAACTCTCACAAAGGTTGGAGGGGAGGAAACCAAGGAGGATTGGAGGATGGAGCAATAATAACAAGATGGGAGGGAGGAGGCCAAATAAACTCCCTTAAAAAACACAATGAAACTCAGCACTGCCACCCATCCTTGGGTCAGCCCACTCCTCCATCTCTGGAGTGTACTGTTGCTTTTTGTTAAATAAAAACCTTTGCTACTTTAACTCCCAATAGAGTCTCTCCACTGAATTCTTTCCTTTGAGAGGACAAGGACTGAGGAGTTTCACAATCCATGACTGGGTAACACTTCTGCCAGTACAAAGGGCTCAGTAGAATTGAGGGACTGAGGGCATTAATGTCACCACCTTCATTGAGATCTATGCAAAAGTCCCTGTTCTAAATCTCAAGATTCCATTCCTTTCCAATTAATTCCCTAAGTTTAACAGAAGAGAACCTATGAACCAATTTCTATTGTACCTCAGCCACTCACACAATGATACTCTGAGTTTCATTTTCAGAAATCA
The DNA here is from genome assembly GCF_029215605.1 of Mirounga angustirostris. Taxonomy (NCBI): domain Eukaryota; kingdom Metazoa; phylum Chordata; class Mammalia; order Carnivora; family Phocidae; genus Mirounga; species Mirounga angustirostris. Next base: position 87,935 of record NW_026991810.1, on the reverse strand, counting down.
CAACCTTGCATCTACAAAAGATAAAGGTTTCCTTCAGGGAAGACGTAAAAGCTTTCAGGTCCCTTTTGCAGATTAGATTAGATTAGATTAGATTAGATTAGAACTGAAGCTCTAAGCCTTCTCTTTCCTCACTTTCTCCAGTGCAGTTAGAAGCAACCAGTCAGCTGCACATACTCTTCATTTTGACTAGAATATTTCAATGTAGCAAATACTTGGTCACTTAAAGCCATGCCTTCTATAGCTGTCTGATTACAGGTATCTAAAGTTGACAATTTGATTAACTATTTACCATTGTTTGACGGGGATTTCCAATGTGGTATTTATCCGAAAATAGAGGAATTAGTTATTCTAAAAAGATTAGAGAAACAATTCCATAAAACAGCACTGGTTAAAAGATAGTGTCTTTAAGATTCTGTCCCTGTAGTACAACTTTCTTGTACTATCTACTTTATCAACCACATATATAACAAGTAAGGAGTATATCAACCAGAAATACACAACAAGTAAGGAGTATATAAATATTTATATAAATGGAACCATTGTGCAGTATGAGTTTTCACATACCTAGGAATGCATATGCAGAGAAGTATATGAGCTAGTGTAAAATTTTGTTAACAAAGCAGTAATGAATCATTTCCACAATTTACGTATGTATTAGTATGTAGAGGCTTATGTGAGCATAGAGAAAGGTTTGGAAAGATCCATCTAGGAAGGGAGTACGGTAGGGATATAATCATAGTGAGGGAGGTTACAAATAAAGAGAAAAACCCATCAAGGATAAAAAAATCATTTATCACTAATATATACATAACAAGATATTTTAAGGAAAAGCCACTAATATGGCTATGGTAGTCATCACAGGGGGAAGGAATCTCAGGTGATTATTATATTTGTTTCTGTATAGTTTTCCTTATTATCTAATTTTTTCAAGTTTTTATTTAAATTACAATTAGTAAACGTATATTATAATATTAGTTTCAGGTGTGGAATTCAGCAACTCGTCACCTACATGCAACACCCAGTGTTCATCACAAGTGCTCTCCTTGATACTCTGATGGGTATCAACATGTCCTCCCACCCACCTCCCTTCCAGCAATCCTGTTTGCTCTCTACACTTAAGAGTCTGTTTCCTGGTTTGCCTCTCTTTCCCCCCACTGTGTTCATCTGTTTTATTTCTTAAGTTCCACGTATGAGTGAAATCATATGGTATTTGTCTTTCTCTGGCTGACATATTTCACTTAGCATAATACTCTCTAGTTCTATCCATGTCCTTGCAAATGGCAAGGTTACATTCTTTTTGATGGCTGGGTATTAACATTCCATTGTGTATATATAACACATCTTCTTTATCCATTCATCAGTTGATGGACATTTGGGCTCTTTTCATAATTTGGCTATTGTTGGTAATGCTGACATAAGTGTTAGGATGCATGTATCCCTTTGAATCAGTACTTTTGTACCTTTTGGGTAAATACCTACTAGTGCCATTGCTGGATCATAGCGTAGTTCCATTTTCAACTTTTTGAGGAACCTCCATAATGTTTTCCATGGTGGCTGCAACAGTTTGCATTCCCACCAACAGTGTAAGAGAGTTCCCCTTTCTCCACATCCTCACCAACACCAACACCTTGTTTCCTGTGTTGTTAATGTTAGCCATTCTGACAGGTGTGAGGTGGTATCTCGTTGTGGTTTTGATTTGTATTTGATGATGAGTGATGTTGAGCATCTTTTCCTGTGTCTGTTAGCCACGTGTATGTCTTCTTTGGAAACATGTCTATTCATGTCTTCTACCCATTTTTAAACTGGATTATTTGTTTTTTTGCATGTTCAGTTTGATAAGTTCTTTATAGATTTTGGATACTAACCCTTTATCAGATATGTCATTTGCAAATATCTTCTCCCATTACTTAGATTGCCTTTTAGTTTTGTTGATTGTTTCCTTTGCTAGGCAGAAGTTTTTTTCTTGATGAAGTCTTAATAATTCATTTTTGTTTTTGTTTCCCTTGCCTCAGGAGATATACCTAGTGAGAAGTTGCTACAGCTGAGGTCAAAGAGTTTGCTGCCTGTGTTCTCCTCTAGGATTTTGGTAGTTTCCTGTCTCCCATTTGGGTCTTCCATCGATTTTAAATTTATTTTTGTGTATGGTGTAAGAAATTGGTCCAGTTTCATTCTTTTGCATGTTGCTGTCCAGTTTTCCCAACACTCTTTGTTGAAGAGATTGTCGTTTTTCCATTGGATAAGACTTCCTGCTTTGTTGCAGATTAATTGATTATATAGTTGCGGGTCCATTTCTGGGTTTCTATTCTGTTCCATTGATCTGTATATCTGTTTTTGTGCCACTACCATACTGTCTCGATCACTACAGTTTTGTAGTATACGTTGAAGTCCAGAACTGTGATGCTTGCAGCTTTGCTTTTCTTTTGCAAGATTGTTTTAGCTATTTGGGGTATTTTGTGGTTCCATACATATTTTAGGACTATTTGCTGTAGCTCTGAGAAAAAGTGCTGGTGGTATTTTGATAAGGATTGCTTTAAATGTGTAGACTGCTTTGGGTACTACAGATATTTTAACAATATTTGTTCTTCCAATCCATTAGCTTGGAATGTTTTTCCATTTCTTTGTGTCATCTTCAATGTCTTTCATCAGTATTTTATAGTTTTCAGAGTACAGGTCTTTTTACCTGTTTGATTAGGTTTATTCCTAGATATTTTATGGGTTTTGGTGCAATTGTAAATGAGATTGATTCTTTGATTTCTGCTTCTGCTGCATTATTTTTGGTATATAGAAATGCGACAGATTTATTATTATTTTTTAAAAAATATTTTATTTATTTATTTGACAGAGAGAGACACAGCGAGAGAGGGAACACAAGCAGGGGGAGTGGGAGAGGGAGAAGCAGGCCTCCCGCCGAGCAGGGAGCCTGATGTAGGGCTTGATCCCAGGACGCTGGGATCATGACCTGAGTCGAAGGCAGACGCTTAACGACTGAGCCACCCAGGGGCCCCTGCAACAGATTTCTGTACATTGATTTTGTATCCTGCAACTTTACTGAATTTGTCTATCAGATCTTGTAATGTTTCGGTGGTCTCTTGGGTTTTCTATATAAAGTATCATGTCATCTGCAAATAGTGAAAGCTTGACTTCTTTGCTGATTTGGATGCCTTTTATTTCTTTTTGTTGTCTGATTGCTTAGGCTAGGACTTTCAGTACTATGTTAAATAACAGTGGTGGGAGTGGACATCCCTGTCTTGTTCTAATGGATGAATTTAAAACACAGTGGAAATTAAAGTGCAGAAAGGGAAAAGCAAGTGGTCAGTCAAAAGGTCAGTTAACTAGGTCAACCAGAGCTTTCTAAAAAGGGGAATTTCATGAATGGGGAAGCCTGGCTTTTTATCTAGTTGTGTAGCTGGCAATGTGTTTATTTAACATGAATGTCTTTGAAGGGGCTGCTTCAGAAATCAAAAGCTTAATATCAGTCACATTATAAACAAAAAAACTCATTGGCAAGTTCTTACACTGCAATCCTCCCTGTGATGCTGAGGCCTCAGAGTTAATGGTGAGAACATTATCAGTTTGGATAATAGACATGTTAAAATTCAGGGGTATGGCACATTTTAACCAAGAAAGTACACATCTAATTAAGTTATAATAACTAATCCTATAATAATTAAAGAGACAATAGTCTCAAATCCAGTCTGTAGCCATTGTCCCAAACTTGTAGGGTCCAATCGTGACAATAAGTCAGTGATCTTGAAGGGCTGTGTAAATCTACTCAAAGATTTGAGTAACATTGTGGAATATTTTAACATATTGGGCTCCCTGGTGTAAGTAGGTTTGAATTCATCCTGAGGAAGAGACTCCTGAGACTTTTGCACAGGGGACAGGGTTTTATGTAGTTATTTGTACATGTTAGGTTAAGATAGCTGATCATTATTAACTAGCCACAATTACCCAAGTTTGGGTGGCTAGGGTCTTTGTACCAGTGCTCAATCCAGTAAATTCTAGTAAAACTGAAATGCCCAAGACTAAGGGAATGAAAATGGCTCTTTTGGTTTAATAATAGCCAGCCACAGTGCCAAATGCAGGATATTTGAGGTCAAGGGAGACGATTGCACATTGTAATACATGGCCTTGGGGAAGCCAATCAGAGGGCTAGGGGAGAAAATAATGCATGATGTGAAAGCCCTGAAGTGTAGGCCTGCAATAAAATGTATAGGTGGAGGTTCCCATGTAAAGCATTCATCAGAACCTCCAGCAGGAAACCCAGGAATTTGTACACATTTATTAGATATTTCTGCTATACCAGACCTGGTGATGTGGTTAAAATGGTCTGCAGACCAAGAGCTGTTTGTGCCTCCAAAATGAGTCCTTGAGGAGCTATTGGGGCAGAAAATGCATGGGGTATCTAAATGAAGGAAAACTGGGGACAAAGACATTGTTACTAATTTGTATTAGTTCACATTGACTGTATTAGCAATTAAACATTTAAGGTGGGGTACGGGTGATTAGAAACCAAATGACTAATCCTGATTCCCAATGTATGGGTAGCTTCTCCAGTCCATTGGATAAAAATATTGACAGTTTGTGAAGTGTCTCGCTGGTGTTGTAGAAGGAAAAGAAAAGTGAAATATGTTGTAAGAAGTTATAATATTGATGGGAAGAATCATGGAAGAGATCATAATGTCAGGAAGAATCATGATGGAATAAATCATAATAGTGTTAAAGGAAATTGTTGCAAGGCCTTGAAGTGGCCAGAAGTCATGGTCAGGAATTCCAATGTAAGCACACAGAAGTTGAAGGTAAAGGGGAGCAGGTGAGGGCAGTCTAAATGGGCAGTATATTTAAGCAAGGTAGCTGCCTGGTTCTGAATGCACATTTTGGCATGCAACAATGGGTAAATATCATACAATGCTTCCCTGAAATCTGGCAAAGGACATAATCACAATCAGACAGGCCACTTAGAATAAGGTATGCCTCAGACAAATTTAGCAAATTAATATTCCAGCTCCAATCAAAAGACATAGTGTGACTGAATGGATTAAAAAAAAAACATGACCCATCTATATGCTGCCTATGAGAGACTCCACTCAGAACTGAAGACACACAGAGACTGAAAGTGAAGGAATGGAAAAAGACATTACATGCAAATGGATGTGGAAAAAAAAGCTACGGTAGCAATACTTATATAAGACAAATTTTAACAAGAGAGAAAGAAGGTCATTACATTATGATAAAGGGATCAATCCAACAAGAGGCTATAACAATTGTAAATATCTATGCATCCAACATAAGACCACAATATTTTCAAGTGTACAGAGAACATTCTCCAGGATATATCTCATGTTAGGTCACAAAACAAGTCTTAATGAAGTTATGAAGATTGAAATCACATCAAGCATCTTTTCCAAACAAAAATGCTATGAAAAAAGAAATCAATTACCAAAAAAATATGGAAAAGAACAAAAACACTTGAGAGCTAAATAACATGCTACTGAACCAATGTATCAACAAAGAAATCAAAGAAATAAAAACAATTCTTGGGACAAGTGACAATGAAAACACAATGGTTCAAAATCTTTGGGATGCAACAAAAACAGTTCTAAGAGGGAAATTTATAGCAATAGAGGCCTATCTTAAGAAACTGGAACAATCTCAAATGAATAATCTAAAATTACACCTATGGGTGCCTGGGTAGCTCAGTTGGTTAAGCATCTGACTTTTGCTTTCAGCTCAGGTCATGATCTTAGGGTTGTGAGATTGAGCCCAGTGTCAGGTTCTGTGCTGGGCATGGAGCCTGCTTAAGGTTCTCTCTCTCCTTCTTCCTCTGTCCCTCCCTCCTCTCTATCTCTTGCTCCCTCCCCCTCTAAAAATAAAATAAAATAAGATTACACCTAAAGGAACTAGAAAAAGAAGAATAAAAGCCAAAGCCAGTAGAAGGAAGGAAATAATAAATATTAAAGAAAAAAATAAATGAAGTAGAGACTAAAAAATAGAAAAGATCAATACAACCAAGAGCTGGTTCTTTGAAAACATTAAAAAAAAAATTGGTAAGCCTTTATCAAGACTCATGAAGAAAAAAAAGAAAACCTTAAATAAAATCAGAAATGAAGGAGGACGAATAACAACACCACAGAAATACAAATTATAATACTATGGAAAATTACATGTTAACAATTTGGACAACATACAGGAAATGAATAAATTTTTAGAAATACATAATCTTCTATATCTGATCAGGAAGAAATAAAAAAAATTGAACAGATCAAAGGCCAATAATGAAATTGAATTTGTAATGAATCAAAAAACTCCCAACGAACAAAAGTCCAGGAACAGATGGTTTCACAGGTGAATTCTTACCAAACATTTATAGAAGAGTTAATACCCCTTCTTCTCAAACTAGTTCAAAAAAATATGAGGAAGAAAAAATTCCAAATTTAATCTATAAGGCCAGAATCACCCAGATACCAAAAACACTACAAAAAAAGAAATAAATCTACAGGCCAATATCTCTGATAAACATAGATGCAAAACAAAACAAAACAAAACAAAACTGGGGAACATATTAGCAAATGTTATACGTGATAAGAGGGAATATTCAAAATACATAAAGAAGTTACATAACTCAACACCAAAAAAATAATCTGATTAATAAATGGGCAGAGGATATGAATAGACATTTTTCCAAAGAAGATATACAGATGGCCAACAGACATGAAAAGATGCTCAACATCTCTAATCATCAGCGAAATGGTAGTCAAAAACGCAATGAGATATCATCTGACACCAGCAGAATGGCTAGTATTGAAGACAAGAAATAAAAGATGTTGGCAAGAATATGTAGAAAAGGGAAACCTTGTGCACAGTTGGAGACAATGTGAACTGGTGCAACCTCTATGGAAAAGAGTATGGGGATTCCTTAAAAAAATTAAAGATAGATACCATATGATCCAATAATTCCACTACTGGGCATTCACCCAAAGGAAACAAAAGCACTAATTCAAAAAGATATATGTACTCCTATGTTTATTGCAGCAGTATTTACAATAGCCATGATATGGAAGCAACCCAAGTGTCCATGGGTAGATGAATGGACTAAGAATATTTGAGATAGATTTCTGGGAATATGGAAGCTTAGGAGGATTCTAAGCTCACTTCATCCCATGGATATACCTAGACAATAGCCACATAAGTGTAAATAACCCAGAAAACGATCCCAAGACAGGCAGATTATACTCTTCCCAGCTAATTGTGGAGAAGAGACTATACCAAAGATGGTAGGATGGACAGAGATGAGATTGGGAACCAAACTGACCCATGAGACTGTCCACTGGCGGGAGGGAAACCACAAGCAATGAAAAAAGAGAGGAGCAAACTCCACATCAAACACCCCAAGTATTTATCAATACTTACTTTGAATGTAAATGGACTAAACGCTACAATTAAGACACAGGATGACAGAATGGATAAAAAACCAAGACCTATCTATATGCTGCTGGGTAGAGACTCATTTCACACCTAAAGATTTCTGCAGATTGAAAATGAAGGCATGGAGAAACATTTATTATGCAAATGGATGACAAAAGAAAGCCATGGTACCAATATTCATATCAGAACAACTAGACTTTAAAACAAAGAGCGTAATAAGAGACAAATAAGGACATTACATAATAATAAAGGAGGAAATCCAATAAAAATATATAACAATGGTAAATATTTATGCACTCAACATGGGAGTACTCCTATGTAGATACATACAACAGTTAATAACAAACATAAAGGAACTAACTGATAGTAATACAATAATAGTAGGGGGCTTTAACACCCCCACTTACATCAATGGACAGAACATCCAAACAGAAAATCAGCAAAGGAAATAGTGGCTTTGAATGACACACTGGACTAAATGGATTTAACAGATATATTCAGAACATTCCATCCTAAAGTGGCAGAATACACATTCCTTTCAATGAAACACTCTCCAGAATACATCACATATTAGCCCACGAAACAAACTTTAACAAATTTAAGAAGATGGAAGTCATACCATGCATCTTCTTTGGCCACAATATTATGAAACTAGAAGTCAACCACAAGAAAACATCTGGAAAGACCACAAATACATGGAGGCTAAATAACATGAAACTAAGCAATGAATTCATCAAACAGAAAATAAAAGAATAAAAAGTTACATGGAAACAAATGCAAATGAAAACACAGCTGTCCAAAACTTTTGGGATGCAGCAAAAGCAGTTATAAGAGAGTTTATAGCAACACAGACCTATCTCAAGAAGCAATAAAAATCTCAAATAAACAACCTAACTTTACACCTAAAGGAACTAGAAAAAGAAAAACCAACAAAACCCCAAAGCAGCAGAAGGAAGGAAATAAAGATTCGAGAAGAAATAGATGACATAGAAATTAAAAGAACAATAGAATACGTTAATGAAACCAGGGACTGGTTCTTTGAAAAGATCAACAAAATTGATAAACCTGTAGCCAGACTCATCAAAAAAAAGAGAGAGAAAGGACTCAAAATCACAAATGAAGAGGAGAAATAACAACCAACATTACAGAAATAAAAACAAATTTAAGAGAATATTAAAATATATGCCAAAAAATTAGACAATCTAGAAGAAATGGATAAATTCCTAGAAACTGATCAAATCTGAAGAAGGGGAAAATAGAAAATTTGAACAGATAGAATACCAACAAGGAGATTGCATTAGTAATCAAAAAACTCTCAACAAAAGTACAGGACCAGATGGCTTCATGGGAGAATTTCACCATTTAAAGAAGATATCTAGAGATGAGAGAAAAGATGGCAGAGGAGTAGGGGACCCTATTCCAACTGGTCCCTGGAATTGAGCTGGATATCTACCAGACCACTCTGAGCACCCACGAAATCAGCCTGAGATGTAAGAAAAAAGATCTGGATCTCTACAAAAGGAATATCGCAGATGGTTGGTTTCAAGGTATGAAGTGGAGAGCCGTGATTCCATGGGCAGATATCAGAAGATAAATGGCAGCAGGAGGGAACCTGGCCATGGGGATCCTACACCGCCGGTGAGCAACAGCCTCACGTGCTGGGGACAGGGCACAGACTCGCAGACCGGTAGTGGCACGGAAAGGACTTTAGGGCAGCCCCTGGGATGGAAACCTGGAGCAGCGGGGTCACCATGCAAACGGGGAGACTGGCGGTTTTAGAAGCACAAAGGGCAGAGACATGCCCCGACCAGAAGGCAGGACTGGGAGCCCTGTGAAGGAGCACACAACCCAGGACCCTGCAGTTTATAGCAGCACAGAAAGAAATAGAGAGACTGGCTGGAGAGCTCACTGAAGAACAGAATGCAATCTCTCTGCTCTGAGGCAGAGGGTTGGAAATGGTCTCTTCTGCTCTGACTCTCAGAAGAGATGCGGAAAGCCACCAGGGAAAGCTGCCAGAGAACAAAAGCCCCAAAAAACTGGTTCCCACTGAGCCCATCCCCCACCACAGGGGGGCAGGGCAACTCTGCCCAAACAGGGTTGCCTGAGTAACAGCGTAGCAGGCCCCTCCTGAGAAGACAAGCTGGGAACACAAGAGGCCAGCAATCTTAAGGTCCCAAGAAAACAGGTGCATCTTGCTTGGGTTCTGGTCAATAATTTGGACTCTATACATTCCCTCAAACACCCATCCACAGAATGACTAAGAGGAGGAGCCCCCCAAAAAAGAAAGACTCAGAGATTATGACTTATGCTGCAGATTTACAAATGGATGCAGATATAACCAAGACGTCAGAGATGGAATTCAGGCTAGTAATCGTGAAGACAATAGCTAGAATGGAGAAATTAATTAATGGCAACATAGAGTCTCTAAGGCCAAAAATGAAAGCTGAATTGGCAGAATTTAAAAATGCTATCAATGAGATCCAATCCAATCTAGATAATCTAACAGCTAGGGTAACTGAGGCAGAAGAACGAATAAGCGACCTGGAAGATAATATAATAAATAAAAAGGGAAAACAGGAGGCCAGGGAAAAACAACTCAGAATCCATGAAAATAGAATCAGAGAAAGTGACACCATGAAGCGTTCCAATGTCAGAATAATTGGAATCCCGGAGGGAGTGGAGAGAGAGAGAGGACTAGAAGATATATTTGAGCAAATCGTAGCTGAGAACTTCCCTAATCTGGGGAATGAAACAAACATTCGAGTCCTAGAGGCAGAGAGGACCCCTCCCAAGATCAAGGAAAACAGGCCAACACCCCGACATGTAATAGTAAAACTTGCAAATCTTAGAACCAAGGAAATCATCTTAAGGGCAGTTGGGGGAAGAGATTCCTTACGTACAGAGGGAGGAACATCAGAATAACGTCAGACCTATCCACAGAGACCTGGCAAGCCAGAAAGGCCTGGCAAGACATATTCAGGGTACTAAATGAGAAGAACATGCAGCCAAGAATACTTTATCCAGCAAGGCTTTCATTTAGAATGGATGGAGAGATGCAGAGCTTCCACGACTGGCAGAAAGGGAAAGAATATGTGACCACTAAGCTGGCCCTGCAAGAAATATTAAGGGGGGTTTTAAATATTAAGGTAAGAAAGACCCCAAGAGTGATCTACAACAGAAATTTACAGGGACAATCTAAAAAAACAACGTCTTCACGGGCAACATGATGACAATAAATTCATATCTTTCAATAATCACTCTCAACGTGAATGGCCTAAATGCTCCCATAAAATGGCACAGGGTTGCAGATTGGATAAAAAGACAGGACCCATCCATATGCTGTCTACAAGAGACTCATTTGGAACCTAAAGATACATCCAGACTGAAAGTGAAGGGATGGAGATCCATCTTCCATGCCAGCAGACCTCAAAAGAAAGCTGGGGTAGCAATTCTTGTATCAGACATATTAGATTTTAAACTAAAGACTGTAGTTAGAGACACAGAAGGACACTATATCATTCTTAAAGGGTCTATCCAACAAGAAGATCTAACAATTGTAAATATCTATGCCCCCAACATGGGAGCAGCCATCTACATAAGCCAACTGTTAACCAAAATAAAGAGTCATATTGATAATACGTTAATTGTAGGACACCTCAATACTCCACTCTCAGCAATAGACAGATCATCTAAGCAGAAAATCAACAAGGAAACAAGAGCTTCGAATGATACACTGGATCAGATGGACTTCATAAATATATACAGAACATTCCACCTTAAAACAACAGAATACTCATTCTTCTCGAGCGCACATGGAACTTTCTCCAGAATAGACCACATACTGGGTCACAAATCAGGTCTCAACCGATACCAAAAGATTGAGATTATTCCCGCCTGCATATTCTCAGACCATAATGCTTTAAAACTGGAACTCAATCACAAGAAAAAAATTTGGCAGAAATTCAAACACTTGGAAGCTAAAGACCACTCTGCTCAAGAATGTTTGGGTCAACCAGGAAATCAAAGAAGAACTTAAACAATTCATGGAAATCAATGAGAACGTAAACACATCGGTCCAAAACATATGGGATACTGCAAGGGCGGTCCTAAGGGGGAAATACCTAGCCATCCAAGCCTCACTCAAAAAAATAGAAAAATCCCAAATTCACCAACTAACTCTACACCTTAAAGAACTAGAGAAAAAGCAACAAACGATGTGTAAACCACGCATTAGAAGAGAAACAATTAAGATTAGAGCAGAGATCAATGAATTAGAAACCAGAAACACAATAGAACAGATCAATGAAACTAGAAGTTGGTTCTTTGAAAGAATTAATAAGATCAATAAACCACTGGCCAGACTCATCCAAAAGAAAGGAGAAAGGACCCAAATTAATAAAATTATGAATGGAAGGGGAGAGATCACGACTAAAACCAAGGAAATAGAAACAATTATTAGAAATTATTATCAACAACTATATGCCAATAAACTGAGCAATCTGGATGAAATGGAGGCCTTCTGGAAACCTATAAGCTGCCAAGACTGAAACAGGAAGAAATTGACAACCTGAATAGGCCAATAACCAGTAACAAGATTGAAGCAGTGATCAAAAAATCCCAAAAAACAAGAGTCCAGGGCCTGATGGATTGCTGGGGAATTCTACCAAACATTCAAGGAAGAAATAATACCTATTCTCCTGAAGCCGTTTCAAAAAATAGAAACAGAAGAAAAACTTCCAAACTCATTCTATGAGGCCAGCATTACCTTAATCCCCAAACCAGGCAAAGACCCCATCAAAAAGGAGAATTTCAGACTGATATCCCTGATGAATATGGATTCCAAAATCCTCAACAAAATCCTAGCCAATAGGATCCAACAATACATTAAAAGGATCATCCACCACGACCAAGTGGGTTTTATCCCCGTGATGCAAGGTGGTCCAACATTCGCAAATCAATCAATGCGATAGAACACACTGATTATAGGAGAGAGAAAACAATATGGGCCTCTCAATTGATGCAGAAAAAGCATTCGACAAAATACAACATCCTTTCCTGATTAAAACTCCTCAGAGTATAGGGAAAGAGGCAACATTCCTCAAGTGTATAAAATCCATCTATGAAAAACCCACACGAATATCATCCTCAATGGGGAAAAGCTGAGAGCCTTTCCCTTAAGATCAGGAACACGTCAAGGATGCCCACTCTCACCACTATTGTTCAACATAGTACTAGAAGTCTTAGCAACAGCAATCAGACAACAAAAAGAAATAAAAGGTATTCAAATTGGCAAAGAAGAAGTCAAACTCTCTCTTTTCTCAGACGACGTGATAATTTATGTAGAAAACCCAAAAAACTCCACCCCCAAAATACTAGTACTCATACAGCAATTCAGTAATGTGGCAGGACACAAAATTAATGCACAGAAATCAGTTGCTTTCTTCTACACTAACAATGCTCCTGTAGAAAGAGAAATTAGAGAAATGATTCCATTTACAATTGCACCAAAAACCATAAGATACCTCAGAATAAACCTAACCAAAGAGGTACAGGATCTATACTCTAGGAACTACAGAACACTCATGAAAGAAATTGAAGAAGACACAAAAAGATGGAAAAATATTCCATGCTCATGGATCAGAAGAATAAACATTGTTAAAATGTCTATGCTACCCAGAGCAATCTATACCTTCAATACCATCCCGATCAAAATTGCAATAACATTTTTCAAAGCGCTGGAACAAACAATCCTAAAATTTGTATGGAATCAGAAAAGACCCCGAATCGCCAAGGAAATGTTGAAAAAGAAAAACAAAGCTGGGGGCATCACGTTGCCCGATTTCAAGCTATATTACAAAGCTGTGATCACCAAGACAGCATGGTACTGGCACAAAAACAGACATATAGATCAATGGAACAGAATAGAGAACCCAGATATGGACCCTCAACTCTATGGTCAAATAATCTTTGACAAAGCAGGAAAAAACATGCAGTGGAAAAAAGTCTCTTTAATAAATGGTGCTGGGAGAATTGGACAGCCACAAACAGAAGAATGAAACTTGACCATTCTCTAACACCATTCACAAAGATAAACTCAAAGTGGATGAAAGACCTCAACGTCAGACAGGAATCCATCAAAATCCTGGAGGAGAACATAGGCAGTAACTTCTTTGACATCGGCCACAGCAACTTCTTTCAAGATCCATCTCCAAAAGCTAGTGAAACAAAAGCAAAAATGAACGTTTGGGACTTCATCAAGATAAAAAGCTTCTGCACAGCAAAGGAAACAGTCAACACAACAAAGAGGCAACCCACTGAATTGGAGAAGATATTTGCAAAAAACACTACAGATAAAGGGCTGGTATCCAAGATCTATAAAGAACTTCTCAAACTCAACACCCAAAAAACAAATAATCAAGTCAAAAAGTGGGCAGAAGATATGAAAAGACACTTCTCTGAAGAAGACATACAAATGGTTAACAGACACATGAAAAAATGTTCATCATCATTAGCCATCAGGGAAATTCAAATCAAAACCACATTGAGATACCACCTTACACCAGTTAGAATGGCAAAAAATGGACAGGGAAAGAAACAACAAATGTTGGAAAGGTTGTGGAGAAAGGGGAACCCTCTTACACTGTTGGTGGGAATGCAAGTTGGTACAGCCACTTTGGAAAACAGTGTGGAGGTGCCTCAAAAATTTAAAAATAGAGCTACCCTATTACCCAGCAATTGCATTCCTGGATATTTACCACAAAGACACTGATGTAGTGAAAAGAAGGGTAATATGCACCCCAATGTTCATAGCAGCAATATCAGCAATAGTCAAATTGTGGAAAGAGCTGAAATGCCCTTCAACAGATGAATGGATAAAGAAGATGTGGTCTATATATACAATGGAATATGACTCAGCCATCAGAAAGGATGAATACCCAACTTTTACATCAACATGGATGGGACTGGAGGAGATTACTGGTGGATGATCCTTTTAATGTATTGTTGGATCCTATTGGCTAGGATTTTGTTGAGGATTTTGGAATCCATATTCATCAGGGATATCAGTCTGAAATTCTCCTTTTTGATGGGGTCTTTGCCTGGTTTGGGGATTAAGGTAATGCTGGCCTCATAGAATGAGTTTGGAAGTTTTTCTTCTGTTTCTATTTTTTGAAACGGCTTCAGGAGAATAGGTATTATTTCTTCCTTGAATGTTTGGTAGAATTCCCCAGCAATCCATCAGGCCCTGGACTCTTGTTTTTTGGGATTTTTTGATCACTGCTTCAATCTTGTTACTGGTTATTGGCCTATTCAGGTTGTCAATTTCTTCCTGTTTCAGTCTTGGCAGCTTATAGGTTTCCAGAAGGCCTCCATTTCATCCAGATTGCTCAGTTTATTGGCATATAGTTGTTGATAATAATTTCTAATAATTGTTTCTATTTCCTTGGTTTTAGTCGTGATCTCTCCCCTTCCATTCATAATTTTATTAATTTGGGTCCTTTCTCCTTTCTTTTGGATGAGTCTGGCCAGTGGTTTATTGATCTTATTAATTCTTTCAAAGAACCAACTTCTAGTTTCATTGATCTGTTCTATTGTGTTTCTGGTTTCTAATTCATTGATCTCTGCTCTAATCTTAATTGTTTCTCTTCTAATGCGTGGTTTACACATCGTTTGTTGCTTTTTCTCTAGTTCTTTAAGGTGTAGAGTTAGTTGGTGAATTTGGGATTTTTCTATTTTTTTGAGTGAGGCTTGGATGGCTAGGTATTTCCCCCTTAGGACCGCCCTTGCAGTATCCCATATGTTTTGGACCGATGTGTTTACGTTCTCATTGATTTCCATGAATTGTTTAAGTTCTTCTTTGATTTCCTGGTTGACCCAAACATTCTTGAGCAGAGTGGTCTTTAGCTTCCAAGTGTTTGAATTTCTGCCAAATTTTTTTCTTGTGATTGAGTTCCAGTTTTAAAGCATTATGGTCTGAGAATATGCAGGCGGGAATAATCTCAATCTTTTGGTATCGGTTGAGACCTGATTTGTGACCCAGTATGTGGTCTATTCTGGAGAAAGTTCCATGTGCGCTCGAGAAGAATGAGTATTCTGTTGTTTTAAGGTGGAATGTTCTGTATATATTTATGAAGTCCATCTGATCCAGTGTATCATTCGAAGCTCTTGTTTCCTTGTTGATTTTCTGCTTAGATGATCTGTCTATTGCTGAGAGTGGAGTATTGAGGTGTCCTACAATTAACGTATTATCAATATGACTCTTTATTTTGGTTAACAGTTGGCTTATGTAGATGGCTGCTCCCATGTTGGGGGCATAGATATTTACAATTGTTAGATCTTCTTGTTGGATAGACCCTTTAAGAATGATATAGTGTCCTTCTGTGTCTCTAACTACAGTCTTTAGTTTAAAATCTAATATGTCTGATACAAGAATTGCTACCCCAGCTTTCTTTTGAGGTCTGCTGGCATGGAAGATGGATCTCCATCCCTTCACTTTCAGTCTGGATGTATCTTTAGGTTCCAAATGAGTCTCTTGTAGACAGCATATGGATGGGTCCTGTCTTTTTATCCAATCTGCAACCCTGTGCCATTTTATGGGAGCATTTAGGCCATTCACGTTGAGAGTGATTATTGAAAGATATGAATTTATTGTCATCATGTTGCCCGTGAAGACGTTGTTTTTTTAGATTGTCCCTGTAAATTTCTGTTGTAGATCACTCTTGGGGTCTTTCTTACCTTAATATTTAAAACCCCCCTTAATATTTCTTGCAGGGCCAGCTTAGTGGTCACATATTCTTTCCCTTTCTGCCAGTCGTGGAAGCTCTGCATCTCTCCATCCATTCTAAATGAAAGCCTTGCTGGATAAAGTATTCTTGGCTGCATGTTCTTCTCATTTAGTACCCTGAATATGTCTTGCCAGGCCTTTCTGGCTTGCCAGGTCTCTGTGGATAGGTCTGACGTTATTCTGATGTTCCTCCCTCTGTACGTAAGGAATCTCTTCCCCCAACTGCCCTTAAGATGATTTCCTTGGTTCTAAGATTTGCAAGTTTTACTATTACATGTCGGGGTGTTGGCCTGTTTTCCTTGATCTTGGGAGGGGTCCTCTCTGCCTCTAGGACTCGAATGTTTGTTTCATTCCCCAGATTAGGGAAGTTCTCAGCTACGATTTGCTCAAATATATCTTCTAGTCCTCTCTCTCTCTCCACTCCCTCCGGGATTCCAATTATTCTGACATTGGAACGCTTCATGGTGTCACTTTCTCTGATTCTATTTTCATGGATTCTGAGTTGTTTTTCCCTGGCCTCCTGTTTTCCCTTTTTATTTATTATATTATCTTCCAGGTCGCTTATTCGTTCTTCTGCCTCAGTTACCCTAGCTGTTAGATTATCTAGATTGGATTGGATCTCATTGATAGCATTTTTAAATTCTGCCAATTCAGCTTTCATTTTTGGCCTTAGAGACTCTATGTTGCCATTAATTAATTTCTCCATTCTAGCTATTGTCTTCACGATTACTAGCCTGAATTCCATCTCTGACGTCTTGGTTATATCTGCATCCATTTGTAAATCTGCAGCATAAGTCATAATCTCTGAGTCTTTTCTATTTTGAGGGCTCCTCCTCCTAGTCATTCTGTGGATGGGTGTTTGAGGGAATGTATAGAGTCCAAATTATTGACCAGAATCCAAGCAAGATGCACCTGTTTTCTTGGGACCTTAGGGTTGTTGTCCTCTTGTTTCCCCAGCCTGTCTTCTGCGGGAGGGGCCTGCTGCACTGTTACTCAGGCAACCCTGTTTGGGCGGAGTTGCCCTGCCCCCCTGTGGCAGGGTATGGGCTCAGCGGGAATCAGTCTTTGGGGCTTTTGTTCTCTGGCAGCTTTCTCTGGTGGCTTTCTGCGTCCCTTCCATGAGTCAGAGCAGAAGAGACCATTTCCAACCTTCTGCCTCAGAGCAGAGAGATAAGTCTGTTCTTCAGTGAGCTCTCTAGGCCACACTGTCTCCGTTTCTGTCCATGCTGCTATAAACTGCATGGGCCTGTCTTGTGCGCCCCTCTGCAGTGCTCCCAGTCCTGCCTCCAGATCGGGGTGCGTCTCTGCCCTTTGTGCTTCTAAAACCACCAGCCGCTCCCAGTTCATACGTGCGTGTGACCCTGCCGATCTGGGTTTCCTTCCTGGTGGCTGCAGTTCACCCGCGCAACCCTGCCACTCCGGGTTTCCACCCCGGGGGCTGCCCTAAAGTCCTTTCCCCGCCACTACCGGTCTGAGAGTCTGTGCCCCGTCCGCAGTGCACAAGGCTGTCATTCACCGGCGGTGTAGGATCCCCATGGCCAGGCACCGTCCCACTGCCATTTATCCTCCGATATCTGCCCGCGGAATCACGGCTCCCCACTTCATACCTCAAAACCAACCACCTGAGACTATTCTATTTGTAGAGATCCAGCTCTTCTTACATCTCAGGCTGGTTTCGTGGGTGCTCAGAGTGGTCTGGTAGATATCCAGTTCAATTCTGGGGACCAGTTGAAATAGGGTACCCTACTCCTCCACCATCTTTCCCCCTCCCCTATTATTTATTTTTAAAGATTTTATTTATTTATTTGATGGAGAGAGACACACCGAGAGAGAGAACACAAGCAGGGGTAGTGGGAGAGGGAGAAGCAGGCTCCCACGGAGCAGGGACACTGATGCGGGGCTCAATCCCAGGACTCTGGGATCATGACCTGAGCCAAAGGCAGATGCTTAATGACTGAGCCACCCAGGCGCCATGATGGTCTTATTTTTTTAATCCAATCTGATACCCTGTATCTTTTGATTGGGGCATTTAGTCCATTTACATTCAGAGTAATTGTTGAACGATATGAATTTAGTGCCATTGTATTACCAGTAATATCATGGTTCTTATAGACTGTCTCTGTTGCTTTCTAGTCTTTGTTACTCTTGGTGTCTCTTTCCCATTCAAAGTGACTCCTTTAATACTTCTTGCAGAGCTAGTTTAGTGCTCTTGAATTCCTTTAGTTTTCATTTTTCTTGGAAACTCTTTATCTCTCCTTCTACCCTGAATGACAGCCTTGCTAGATAAAGTATTCTTGGTTGCATATTTTCCCCATTTAGCACATTGAATATATCATGCCGCTCTTTTCTGGCCTGCTGGGTCTCTGTGGACAGGTCTGCTGCTATCCTTACAAGTCTGCCCTTACAGGTTAAGGACCTTTTCCCTATAGCTGTTTTCAGAGTTCTCTACCTTTGTATTTTGCAAGTTTCACTATGATATGTCATATTGTTGACCTGTTTTCTTGATTTTTGAGGAGAGGTCTCTGTGCTTCTTGGACTTGAATCCCTGTTTCCTTCCCCAGATTGGGAAAGTTCTCAGGTATAATTTATTCAAAGAAACCTTCTGCCCCTTTTACCCACTCTTCTTCTGGGACTCCTATGATAGATACTATTTTGCTTTATGTAATCCCTGAATTCCCTAAGTCTACCTTCATGATCTAATAGTTTTCTTTACCTCTTCTTTTCAGCTTCATTATTTTCTATAATTTTGTCTTCTCCATCACCTATTCTTTCCTCTGCTTCTTCAATCCTCATTGTGCATATATTCAGTCTCTTTGTATCTCAGCTATAGCATTTTAATTTCAGCCTGACTAGTTTTTAGGTCTTTTATCTCTGTAATGAGTGTTCCTCTGGTGTCCTGTGTGTTTTTTTCAATTATAGCTAGTAGTCTTATGACTATTGGTTTAAATTCTTGTTCAGATATATTGTTTATATCTGTTTTCAGCATATCCCTAGCAGTAATATCTTCCTACCCTTTCTTTTGGGGAGCAGTCCTTCATCTTGTCATTTTGGCTGTTTCTGTCTTTTGCATATCCTGAAAGCTTCTTATGTTTCCTGCACTTCAGAGTAGTGCTATGTTAAAAAATGTCATATACTGTCCAGGGCCTAGCACTTCAGGAAGTGTTTCTTGTGTATACTGTGTGTACTCTGCTGTTGTATCTTGGCTGCTCTTTCCCACTGGTCAGTCCTCTGCAGAGTTCCTCCTTGCTTGCAGTGGGGAGTGCTTGGATCTTTATCTAGGTGTGCTTTGATTTTTTTGTTGAAAAAGCCTGGGGAAAAAAGGAAAGAAAGAAAAAGAAAAGAGAAAAAAAAGTCTGCCCCCCCAAAAAAAGAGAAAATGAAAAGGAACAAAGAAAACCAAACAGACAATTAAAAAACTATACGCCTGATTCCAAAGAAGAAGAAAGGAAAAAAAAGAAAGAAAGAAAAAGAGAAAAAAAAAAAAAAAGAAACCTGATCCCCCCAAAAGAGAAAAGAAAATGAAAAAAACAGAAAAAACTATAAGCCTGATTCCAAAGGGGTGGGGGGAGCGAATAAGGAAAAAAAAAATAGCCTTGTCCTATTTCCACCAGAATTGAAGAGAACACTTTGAAGCACTGTAGGATCAGAATACTTGGTACATGAGGCTTGCTGCCTGTATTGCTCTTCTGGGGATTCAGGCTTACTGTGATGGCTCAGAGCCAATCCTGCCCCAGTAAAAACAAAAGCATTTGCCAAGCACAGGGGGGCAGGGTTTGAAGTAAGCAACTCCCACCTCCACTGGGGGTGGCTGTGTTGCTCTTTGAATCTGACTGTGTTGGTCGTGAGGGTAAAATACTTCAACCCCACTCTCTCATCCCTGAACAGGGGTCTCACACCCCCTGCTGTTGAGAAAGCCCTCAAGAAAAGCCAGGGCCCTCAGCATGCCCAGCACCCAGCTCTCCTGTGTTTTATCTTAAGCATGTGGTTGGGATTCAAACCTCCAAGTCTTAAAGGAGCCAGCACCTCTTGGATCTGCTCCCTCGTCTGGATTAGAGCCTTGATGTGCTCTGACTAGTGCCCTCTGTCCCCAAAAAACAGTTTCCTGCCTGTGCGGTGCACAGAATCTATGGTATATCACCTCAAGAATTAGCAAACAGGTTATCCATTCTCTGAGCATGCCATTGTCCTCTGCTGATGAAAAGCCATTTGCTGGCACCTGCAGGGTATTTTGTCCTTGGAGAAGCAACCCTCTTCCAAATGTACTCCAGGAAGGGGAGCGATCTCTCCCAGTGCAACCCAGGGTGTCTCTATACTACTTTGTGTGCACTCCCAGGCCAGGGCCCTCCTTTCCAGGAGTGCATGCTACAGCTCTGCTCTGGTGAAAGTCATACATTTCCAAAATTTCAGAGCTTGAGCTCCACTCACTGTTTGAAAACAACCTGCGCTCAGTTCCCCTGACTCCCATCTGTGGTTCAAGAGGTTTTCTTCTTGTGGGAATCTGACACCGTCCTCTCTAAACTCCCCTATCCCTTTCTCCCTTTTCTCTCCCTGTGGAAAGGGTCTCTTCCCCTCCACAGCACAGCAGCTTTTCTCTCTCCCAATTCACTTCCATCCACCTTGCATCTGCCATGCTGTCTCCCTTCAACCATGGAGATACTTCAATCTTCAGATTGATTTCTTGGGTGTTCCAAGTGATCTGACCTCAATACAGCTGTGTTCCAGGGCTGAGGAAAGCCCAGGGTCCCCCTATTTTTCTGCCATCTTAATTCCTCTGAAGTCTATTCAATGACATTGTAATAGGACTGTATGGTGACAGATGGTAGCTCTACTTGTGGTGAGCATAGAATAATGTATAAACTTGTTGAATCATTATGTTGTACACCTGAAACTAATGTAACATTGTGTGTCAGCTATACTCAATTAAAAATTTAAAAAACTGTAACTGATCTAAATAGACTAATTATAAGACATAATTGGTAAAATAGATAAAAACACATGACCAACATGTTCATAGGAAAAATAATTGTTGACTACAAGCAAACTATTATAAATATAAAGACACATATACATTAAAAGTATAGGGATGGAGAAAGTTATATCATGTTAATACTAACCAAAGGAAAGCTAAAATTGCTATATTAATTTCAGACAAACAGATTTCAGAGTAAGGACATTTATGAGGGAAAAAAAGGCAGTACATAATAATATAAGGGTCAGCTCTCCAAGTAGACATTAACAATTCTTACTGTGTATGTACATAACAGCAAAGAGTCCAAATACATAAGACAAAAACTGAAAGAACTACCAGAAAAAAATAGTTAAATCCATTATTGTTTTTGGAGAGTTCAACATATTTATAACAGAAATAGATCCAGCAAGAAGAATATAAGGAAGGATATGTCTAACCTCAACAGCACCATTAATCAAGTGGATATAATGAACATCTTTACACTACTTAATCCAACAAAAGTAGACTATAAATTCTCCTGAAGATCACAGGGAACATATACCAAGATAGACCACATTCTGAGCCATAAAAGGAAATTTACCTAACTTAAAAGAATTACAAATTATACAATATGTGCTCTCATACCACAATGGAATTAAAGTAGAAATCAATAACAGAAAGATAGTTTGGAAAATCTCAAAGTACATGGAGATTAAACAACACATAACTAAATAATATTTGGGTCTAAAAGGTAATCTGAAGGGAAATTTAAAAATAGTTTGAGATATTTGAAAAGGAAATACACCTTACCAAAACTGTGAGATCAGTGTAATATGTGCTTAGAAGAAAACTTATTTGGATGCATATATTAAGAAAAAAGAAAGATCTAAAATCAATAAGCTACCTCCTAAGGAAACTAAAAAATAAAAACCAAATTAAATCTAAAGTAAGCAGAACAAAAGAGATAATAAAAATTTGAGCAGAAATCAATGAAATTTAAAAGTATCCATCAATAGAGAAAATCAACCAAACCAAAAGGTGATTCTTCCAAAACATCAATAAAATCAATGGGTCCCTACCAACCTAACTAAGAAAAAAGGAGAAAAGACACAAATTCCTAATACCAAAAATGAAATAGGGGACATTACTACAGATTCCATGGACATTAAAATCATAATAAATGAGGGCGCCTGGGTGGCTCAGTTGGTTAAGCGACTGCCTTCGGCTCAGGTCATGATCCTGGAGTCCCAGGATCGAGTCCCGCATCAGGCTCCCTGCTCGGCAGGGAGTCTGCTTCTCCCTCTGACCCTCCTCCCTCTCATGCTCTCTGTCTCTCATTCTCTCTCTCTCAAATAAATAAATAAAATCTTTAAAAAAATAAATAAAATCATAATAAATGAACAACACAATAGCCATAAATTTGATAATCTAGATGAAATGAATCATTTCCTTGAAGGACACAATTTGCCAAAATTCGCACAGGAAGAAATAGACAATCAGAACAGGCCTTCATATATTAAAGAAATTGAATCAGCCTTCCAAAACAGAAAGCACCAAGCCAAAATGGGTTCACTGGAAAATTCTACCAAAAATTTAATGAAGAAATGTTCAATTTTCTACAACCTCTTTCAGAAGATAGAAGCAGAGGAAATACTTTCTAAGTTATTCCGAAAAGTCAGTATTACCCCAATACTGAAGTCAGAAAAAACCATAGCCCCAACCACTGTGGAGTGTGGCCTCCATCCCCATTTAACAGGAAAGGCTGTGTGAGAACACCTGTAAGTTGCATAACCCAGCAACACTCAAGCCAAGAGTAGGGTGGGCAGAACTGATAACCTTCAGAGCAAAGCCAGTACTGGGCATAAAGATTTCCCCTGCTACACCCAGGCAGGGAAGTTAATTTATAGTCCCACCCGCTGTGAAGACTGTCTCCCAGCCCCTTCAGACTAGAAAACCTATACAAGAAATTTGGGGAGTTGCCTGAAGTAGGACCTCCCATTCCTACCCAGGGATAAGAAATAAGAAGAGATGGCCCAGCCCCATCTAACAAGAAGGACTAGAGAGAACACCTGGAATCTACCTAATCAAGCAAACCTGGGGCTTAGCAGCAGGTGGCAAGAGCTGACTGCCCTCAAAGCAAAGCCAGTACTGGGCACGGAGGATTCTCCTGCTATGTCTTTGCAAGGGAGTAGTTAATTCATAGCCTCACCTGTTGCTGAGTAAAGATCTCAGCCTCTCTCAACTGGAAAGTTTGTTTAGGGAAATTTGGGAGTAGTCTGAAGACCTGCCCAGGCCAGAGAGCCAAAACATAATCCCACCTGTAGTGGAGCATGGTTCCCAGTCACATATGACAGGAAAGGCTAATGAGAACACCTGTAAGCTGCTGAAAAACCCAGAACACTTAAGCCAATATGTTGGGGGGCAGGACTAATTGCCCACTGAACAAAGGCAGTGGCACTGTTCAGCCTGGGAAAATGAGGCATGGGTTGTCTTGAGTCAGGAGCATAAAGAGCCTTATGGCCTTGGAGCTGCTTTTCCCGTGTCTGGGCAAGAAAACTAACTCATAGTTCCATTTATTGCTCAATACAGCCTTCAGCCTGCACCACTAGGGAACCTTAACCAGTGCACACAGGAAACTGTGTAGCCTATCCAGCAGCATGCTTACAGTGACACTTGAACAGAGAGCACAACCTGTGACTTTCCTTGTCTACTAAGCAAAACTAATGACCCCATCTGACCAGGATATTCAGTGAAAGCTCTTGCCTAATTCAGGTTTCCAAACAATGAGCCCTGCAGAGTCTGGGCTCTGTCCTGATGCCTAATTACAGCAGAAAAGTTAACTCACAGCCCCACCTACTGGTGAGTATCCTGACCATGTTGTAAACCTGACCAGAAATTCCAAGCAACTGTAAAGCCCACCCTAATACCTCACCATGGCAGGAAACCAAGCCAATAGTCTTATCCAACTGTTGGCAGCCAATGGCACACCAACCACCACCTACTTCACAGTTTGAACAGTTGCTTTGCCCCAAAACAGATTGTAATAGCAGGACCCACCTGCCAAAAGACATTCCCAGCAGACACTTTAGAAACCAAACTGAGCTGACTAGTGAACAACTGTCTCTTCCAAGGTGAACTTGAAAAGTCTGGAAGAGAAGAACATTTATTCAAATGCACAGATACCAACATAAGTGGTCAAAGAACATGGAAATAAGGTAAACATGACATTAGAAAAGGAAACTAATAAAGCTCTAATAACTGTTCCTAAAGAAATAGAGTATGAACTGTTAGACAAAGAATTCAGAATAATTCCTTAAACACAGTTTAATAAACTAAAAAAATAAACATACAACTAAATAAAATTAGTAAAACAATGTATGGACAAAACAAGAGTAGGAACCATCAATAAAAGCAACAAAACCAGAAATTCTAGAGCTAAAAAATATAATGACTAAACTGAGCAATTCAAAAGAGAGCTTCAAAAGCAGACATGACCATGTGTAAGAAAGATTAATGTTAGGAGGAGTTAAGATGGCAGAGGAGTAGAGGACCCTAAATTTGTCTGGTCTTTGAAATTCAGCTAGATAGTTATCTGATTTGATAATTTCAGAATGATTTTCCTGAACACCTGCAAAATTAACTGAGATCTGAGAAAAGAATTGTTGCAATTCTACAAATAGAAAAGCGACCACTTTTTGCAAGGTAGTAGGTGCAGAGAAGTGAATCCAAGGCAATATATTGGAAGATAAGCTGTGGGGGGAAGAAGCCTCTATAAACTGGGTACTGGAAAGTGTTATAAGGAGTGGAGCACAAAATCAGAACTTTTAGAAGTCTACCTGAAAGGTGCTCAGGTGGCAAAGCAGGGTGGAATCCCAGGTGGGAGAGTGTGGTCTCAGGATCCACGGGGTCACAAAAAGAATGGGGGTGCCTGAGTGTGGCAGAGTTCCCAAGCACTGGAACAGGGAATCTGGCTGAAAACAGTGAGGCTAGGCACCAGCTTTCTGCTCAGTGTTACCATAAACCATGAACCACTGCACAGTCAGGCTACCGCTCTCCAAACAGGGGCCTAACAAAAAGCAGAAGTCCAGTGAGACCCCCCTCCCTCCCCCATGAGGAATGGAACAGGTCTGCATTGCAGGAGTCTGTCAGTTTGGAGACTCCAAATGGGGTCGCGTGCCTGTGATAAAAATGCTTGGTCACAGGCTGGATGAACACAGAATTTGGATGGAAACCAGGGAGACAAGAGTGAGTGACTGCTTTTCTGTGAGGGCTCACTGAAGAGTAGGGTGTGCAAACTTTCAGCTCTGGGCTACAGATCGGGGCACCACCATTTTCATCACCCCTATCGTGCTGAAAGCCTTCAGGTAGTAAAACAGCACCACATAGAGCAATATGGAGCCACTTACACTGAGCCTGGCCCTCTGGCAAAGGGGATGAAATTCTGCCCTAGGAAAGACACCTGAGAACCAGTGTAACAGGCCCCTCCCCTAGAAGACCAGCAGGAACATCCAGCTAACAACAAGTTTATTGATCATAGAGAACTGCAAATCCCCAGCTCTTGGGGAAAACAGTATATAGCATTCATGTCTTTTTTATTATTACTTAGCTTTTCAGTTTTACATTTTTTCCTTTTTAACTATTTTCTTATTTTATCAATTCTTTTTTAAGTGTTTTTTAATTTTCATTTTTAAATTTACATTATATATGCATATATATATATATAATTTTGGTTTCCTTTCATTGTATTCAATTTTATTTGTATATACATGTTTTTTTCTTTCTTTCCTATTTCAGGATCTAGTTTCTTCCAACAAACAGACCAAAATACACCAGGATCTAGTTTACTATTGTGTTCTGTTCTACTTCTTGTTGGATTTCTCTCTTTCTCCCTCCCTCTCTCTCTCTCTCTCTTTTGGTTTCTGTTCTCTTCTGGTTTGTTTAGTGCATATTTTTCTAGTGTTGTTTTTGCTGTTTTTGTATTTTCTCTCTCTTTCATCTATCCTTTTCTGGACATAATGACAAGAGGGAAAAACTCACCGCAAAAGAGATAACAGGAAGCAGTACTGACTGCCAGGGACTTAATCTTTTTTTCCATGGAATATTCTTTCCTGCTGTGTCAAAGATTACTTGACCATAGAGTTGAGGATCCATTTCTGGGTTCCCTATTCTGTTTCATTGATCTACGTGTCTGCTTTTGTGCCAGTACCATACTGTCTGGATGAACACCACAAAAGAAAGAACAGGAGGTAGTACTCTCTGCCAGAGATTTAATCAATTTGGATATAAGCAAGATGTCTGAACTAAAATTTAAAACAATGATTATAAGGATACTGGCTTGGCTTGAAAAAAGCATAGAAGACACTACAGAATCCCTTACTGTAGAAATAAAAGAACTAAAATCTAATCAGGCCAAAATCAAAAAGGCTATTACTGAGATGCAATAAAAATAGAGGCTCTAACTGCTAGGATAAGTGAGGTAGAAGAGAGAGTCAGTGATATAGAAGACAAAGTGATGGAGAATAAGGAAGCTGAGAAAAAGATAACTACTGGATCACAAGGGGAGGATTAAAGAGGTCAGTGATATCATAAAGAAAACAATATTACAATAATTACAGTCCCAGAGGAAAAGGAAAGAGAGAGGGAGAGTGGCAGAAGATTTTTTTGAACAAACTATAGCTGAGAGCTTTCCTAATCTGGGGAAGGAACCAGGCATTCAAGTCCAGGAGGCACAGAGAACTCCCCTCAAAATCAACAAAAATAGGTCAACACCATGACATATTATAGTGAAACTTACAAAATTACAAGTATAAAGAGAAAATCCTGAAAGCAGCTCAGGGAAAGAGGTCCTTAACCTACAAGAGTAGACACATAAGGCTGGCAGCAGACCTGTCCATAGAGACCTGCCAGTCCAGAAAGGACTGCCATGATATAATAAACATGCCAAATGGGAAAAATATGCAGCCAAGAATATTTTACCTGACAAAGCTGTCATTCAGGATAGAAGGAGAGATAAAGAGTTTCTAGGACAAACCAAAAATAAAGGAATTTGTGAACACTAAACCAGCCCTGTAAGAAATATTAAAGGGGTTACTTTGAGTGGGAGAGACCAAAAGTAAAAAAGACCAGAAAGGAACAGAGACAATCTACAGAAACAGCGACATTACAGGTAATACAATGGCACTAAATTCATATTTTTCAATAATTACTCTGAATGTAAATGGACTAAATGCTCCAATCAGAAGACCTAAGGTAGCAGAATGGATATAGAAACAAGACCCATTAATATGCTGCTTTAAGAGACACATTTTAGACCGAAAGAAACCTCCAACTGAAAGTGAGGGGGTGGAGAGCCATTTATCATGCTAATAGATAACAAAAGAAAGGTGAAGTAGCCATCCTTATATCAGACAAACTAGATTTTAAACCAAAGACTATAATAAGAGATGAAGAAGGACACAATATCATAATAAAGGGGTATATCTGACACGAAGATTTAACAATTGTAAATATTTATACCCCTAACTTGGGAGCAGTGAATTATATAAACCAATTTATAACAAAATTAGAGAAACTCATTGATAATAATACAATAATAGTAGGGGATTTTAACACCCCCCTCACAGCAATGGACAGATCATCTAAACAGAAGATCAACAAGGAAACAATGGCTTTGAATGACAAACTGGACCAGATAGAATTCATAGATATATACAGAGCATTTCACCCTAAAATAACAGAATACACATTCTTTTAGAGTGCACATGGAACATTCTCCAGAATAGACCACATTCTGGGTCACATATCAAGGTCTCAACTGGTACAAAAAGATTGAGATCATACCATGGTATGATCAGACCACAATGCTATGAAACTTAAGGTCAGCCACAAGAAGAAATTTGGAAAGACCTCAAATACTTGGAGGTTAAAGAACATGCTACTAAAGAATGAATGGATTGACCAGGAAATTAAAGAATTAAAAAATACATGGAAGCACCAGTCTGGTGATGGGTATTAAAGAGGGCACATACTGAATGGAGCACTGGGTGTTATATGCAAACAATGAATCATGGAACACTACATCAAAAACTAATGATGTAATGTATGGTGATTAACATAACATAATAAAATAAAATAAAATGTAAAAATGTAAAAATACACGGAAAGAAATACATGGAAGCAAATGAAAATGAAATACAACAGTTCAAAACCTTTGGGATGTATCAAAGGCAATCTTATGAGGGAAGTATATAATAATAGAGGCCTACCTCAAGAAGCAAGAAAAGTCTCATACACAACCTAACCTTACATCTAAAGGAGCTGGTAAAAGAACAGCAAATAAAGCCTAAATCCAGCAGGGGATAAGAGATTATAAAGATTATAACAGAAATCAATGATATAGAAATCAAAAAAAACCCAGTAGAACAGATAAACAAAGCTAGGAGCTGGTACTTTGAAAGAATTAGTAAGATGGATAAACCCCTAGCCAGACTTATCAAAAAGAAAAGAGAAAGGACCCAAATAAATAAAATCAAGAATGAAAGAGGAGAGATCACAACCAACACCAAAGAAACACAAACAATTATAAGATAACTTTATGATCAATTATATGGCAACAATTTAGGCAATCTGGAAGGAATGGCTAAATTCCTAGAAACATATAAACTACCAAAACTGAAACAGGAAGAAGTAGAAAACCCAAACAGACCCATAACCAGCAGAGAAATTGAATTAGTAATCAGTAATCTCCCAACAAAAAAGAGTCCAGGCCTGGATAGCTTCCCAGGAGAATTCTACCAGTTAAGAAGAATTAATGCCTATTTTTCTGAATTAATGCCTATTTTCCAAAAAGTATAAATGGAAGTAAAACTTCCAAATTCATTCTATAAGACCAGCATTACCTTGATCCCAAAACCAGACAATTCTCCCAAAGGAGAATTACAGGCCAAAATCCCTGATGAACATGGATGTAAAAATTCTTACCAAGACACTAGCTAATAGAATCCAACAGTACATTAAAAGGATTATTCACCACGACCAAGTGGGATTTATTCATGAGCTTCAGGGGTGATTCAATATCTGCAAATCAATTAATGTGATACACCATATTAATAAAGGAAAGGATAAGAACCATATGTACCTCTCAATAGATGCAGAAAAAGCATTTGACAAAATACAGCATCTTTTCTTTCTTTTTTTAAAAGATTTTATTTATTTATTTATTTGTCAGAGAGAATGCACAAGCAAGGGGAGCAGCAGGCAGAGGGAGAAGCAGGCTCCCCGCTGAGCAAGGAGTCCAATGCAGGACTCAATCCTAGGACCCTGGGATCATGACCTGAGCCGAAGACAGACACTTAACCAACTGAGCCACCCAGGTGTCCTTACAGCATCCTTTCTTGATAAAAACCCTCCATCATGTAGGGATAGAAGGAACATACCTCAACATCATAAAAGCTATTTACAAAAGACCCACAGCAAATATCATCCTCAACAGGGAAAAAATGAGAATTTTCTCCTGAGGTCAGGAACATGACTAGGATGTCCACTCTCACCACTGTTGTTTAACAGTACTGGTAGTCCTAGCCTTAGCAAACAGACAACAAAAAGTAATAAAAGGCATCCAAACTGGCAAAGAAGTCAAACATTCAGTCTTTGCAGATGATATGATAGTCTATCTAGAAAAACAAAAAAGACTCCCCCCCAAAATTGCTAGAACTGATACAGGAATTCAGCAAAGTCTCAGGATATAACATCAAGGAACAGGAGTCAGATGCATTTCTATAAACTAAAATGAAGCAGCAAAACAAGAAATCAAGGAATCGATCCCATTTACAATTGCACCAAAACCCATAAGATACCTAGGAATAAAGTTAACCAAAAAGGTAAAGATCTGTACTCTGAAAACTATAGAACACTTATGAAGGAAATTGAGGAAGACACAAAGAAATGGAAAAACATGCCATGCTCATTGATTGGAAGTACAAATATCGTTAAAATGTCTATACTACCCAAAGCAATCTGCACATTCAAAGCAATCCTTATCAAAATAACACCAGCATTTTTCACAGAGCTGAAACAAATAATCCTGAAAGTTATGTGAAACTGGAAAAGACCCTGAATAGCCAAAGGAATGTTGAAAAAAGAAAACCAAAGCTGGAAGCATCACAATTCCGGACTTCAAGCTGTATTACAAAGCTGTAATCATCAAGACAGTATGGTACTGGCACAAAAACAGACACACAGATCAATGGAACAGAATAGAGAACCCAGAAATGGACCCTCAGCTCTATGGCCAACTAATCTTCAACAAAGCAGGAAAGAATATTCCATGGAAAAAAGAAGTCTCTTCAACAAATGGTATTGGGAAAACTTGACAGCAACATGCAGAAGAATGAAACTGGAGCACCTAAATGTGAGAAAATTATATATATATATATATATATATACTACTAAAGCTGATAAATGAATTCAGTAAGTTTGCAGGATACAAAATCCATGTACAGAAATGCCATTGCATTTCTTTTTTTTAAGATTTTATTTATTTGAGAAATGCAATGGCATTTCTATATGCTAATAATGAAGTAACAGAAAGAGAAATTAAGAAAACAATTCCATTTGCAATTGCACCATTATATATATATACACATATATACATATATATATTACTCAGCCATCAAAAGGAATGAAATCTTGCTATTTGCAATGATGTGGATGAAACTAGAGGGATTTATGCTAAGTGAAATAAGTCAGTCAGAGAAAGACATATACCATATGATTTCACTCATATGTGGAATTTAAGAAACAAAACAGATAAACATAAGTGAAGGGAAGGAAAAATAAAATATGATAAAAACAGAGAGAGAGGCAAACCATAAGAAACTCTTAACTATAGGGAACAAACTGAGGGTTGCTGGAAGGGAGGTGGGTGGGGGTATGGGGTAATTGGTTGATGGGCATTGAGGAGGATACTTGATGTAATGAGCACTAGGTGTTATATGTAACTGATGAATCACTAAATTCTACCCCTGAAACTAATAATACACTGTATGTTAACTAAATTGAATTTAAATAAAAAGTTTTAAAAAATCAACAAGGAAACAGTGGCTTTGAATGACCCATTGTACTAGATGGACTTAACAGAGGTATTCAGAACATTCCATCCTAAAGCAGCTGAATGCACATTCTTTTCAAGTGTACATAGAACATTCTCCAAAATAGATCATATATTAGCCCACAAAGCAAGTATTAACAAGTTTAAAAGGATGGAAGACATTCCATGCATTTTTTCTGGCTGCAACGCTATGAAACTAGAAATTAATGATGAGAAAAAATCTGGATAGAGCACAAATACATAGAGGTAAATAACATGCTACTAAACAATAAATGGGTCAAGGATAAAATCAAAGAGGAAATTAAAAAAACACGCAGAGACAAATAAAGATGCAAACACAACAGTCCAAAATCTTTGAGATTCTGCAAAAGCTGTTCTAAGAGTGAAGTCTATAGCAATACAGGACTGCCCCACGAAGGAAGAAAAAACTCAAATAAACAACCTATCCTTACAGCTAAAAGATCTAGAAAAAGAAAAAGAAACAAAACCCTAAACCAATAGAAGGAAGGACATAATAAAGATTAGAGTAGAAATATATGATATAGGCACTAAAAAAATACAACAGAGTAATACAACCAGGAGATGGTTCTTGGACAGGATAAAAAAAATTGATAAACCTTTGGCAAGAATCATCAAAAGAAAAGAGAGAGAGGATTCAAATAAACAAAAATCAGAAATGAAAGAAGAGAAAAAGACAACTGACACCACAGAAATACAAAGGATTATAAGAGAATATAGTAATAAATTATATGTCAACAAATTAGACAACCTACAAGACATGAATAAATTCCTAGAAAAATAACCTACCAAAATTGAATTGGGAAGAAATAGAAAATGTATATGGACTGATTACCATCAATGAAATTAAATCAGTAATCAAAAAACTCCCAACAAAAGTGCAGGACCAGACTGCTTCACAGGTGAATTCTACCAAACATTTACAGAGTTAATACCTATTATTCTCAAACTATTCCAAAAAAAATGGAAGAGGAAGGAAGTCTCCCAAATTCATTGTACAATGCATTACACTGATACTAAAGCCAGACAAAGATACCACAAGAAAAGAGAACTACAGGCCAATATCCCTGATGACCATAAATGCAAAAATCCTCAACAAATTATTAGCAAACCAAATCCAACACTACCTTAGAAAAAAATCATTCACCACGATCAAGTGTGATTTCTTCCCAGGATGCAAGTGTGGTTCAATATTCATAAATAAATTGATACATCACATCAACAAGGGAAAATATAGGAACCATATGATCCTTTCAATAGATGCAGAAAGGCATTTAACAAACAAAAATAACCATTCATGATAAAAACCCTCAACAAAATAGGTTTACAGGGAACAAACCTCAACAAAATAAAGGCTATATATGAAAAATCCACAGCTAACATTATACTCAATTTTGAAAAAGGTGAAAGTTTTCCCCCTAAGATCAGGAACAAGACAAGGACATCCACTCTTGCCACATTTATTCAACTTAGTACTCTAAGTCCTAGCCACAGCAATCAGACATCAAAATGGAATAAAAGCCATCCAAATTAGTAAGGAAGAAGGAAAACTTTCCTGTTTTCAGATGACATGATACTCTATACAGAAAACCCACAATACTCCACCAAAAAACTACTAAAGCTGATAAATGAATTCAGTAAGTTTGCAGGATACAAAATCCATGTACAGAAATCCATTGCTTTTCTTTTAAGATTTTATTTATTTATTTGATAAATACAATGGCATTTCTATATGCTAATAATGAAGTAACAAAAAGAGAAATTAAGAAAGCAATTCCATTTACAATTGCACCAAAAATAATAAGATACCTAGTAATAAATTTAAACAAGGGGGTGAGAGACCTGTACTCTAAAAACTATAAAACATTGATGAAATAAATCGAAGAAAACAAACAAACAAACAAAAGATACTTTTGCTCATGGATTGGAAGAACAAATAGTGTTAAAATGTCCATACTACCCAAAGTAATCTACAGATTTAATACAATCCCCATCAAAATACCAGCAGCATTTTTCACAGAGCTGGAACAAACAATCCTAAACTTTGGAACCACCAAATAGCCAAAGCAATGTTGAAGGAAAATAACCAAGCTGGAGGTATCTCCATTCCTGATTTCAAGTTATCTTACAAAGCTATAATAATGAAAACTGTACAGTAATGTCACAAAAATAGTCACCGTATCAATGGAAAAGAATTGAAAACCCAGAAATGAACCCACAGTTATATGGTAAATTAATCTTCAACAAAGGAGGAAAGAATATACAATGTGAAAAAAACAGTCTCTTCAACAAATGGTATTGTGAAAACATGACAGCTACATGACAAAGAATGAAACTGGACCACTTTCTTACGCCATAAACAAAAATAAACTCAAAATGGATTAAAGACCTAAATGTGAGACTTAAACCTATAAATATCCTAGAAGAGAGCACAGGCAGTAACTTCTCTGACATCAGCTGTAGCAACATTTTTCTAGATACATCTCATGAGGCAAGGGAAATAAAAGCAAAAATAAACTATTGGGACTACATCAAATTAAACAGCTTCTGCACAGTGAAGGAAACAATCAACAAAACTGAAAGTCAACCTATGGAATGGGAGAGGACATTTGCAAGTGATATATCTGGTAAAGGGCTACTATCCAAAATATATAAATAGCTTATATAAGCCAACATCCCCCCAAAATAATCTGATTAAAAATGGGCAGAAGACATGAACAGATAGACATACAAAGAAGATATATAGATGGCCAATAGACACATGAAAAGATGCTTCAGGGGAATGCAAATCAGTCATCATCAGGGGAATGCAAATTAAAACCACAATAAGATATCACCAT
Source organism: Mirounga angustirostris (assembly GCF_029215605.1). Classification (NCBI taxonomy): domain Eukaryota; kingdom Metazoa; phylum Chordata; class Mammalia; order Carnivora; family Phocidae; genus Mirounga; species Mirounga angustirostris. Next base: position 53,814 of record NW_026991810.1, on the reverse strand, counting down.
ACACCTCTCAGAGTGGCTAAAATACAAAACACAAGAAACAACAGGTGTTGGTGAGGATGTGGATAGAAAGGAACCCTCTTGCACTGTTGGTGGGAATGCAAACTGTTGAAGCCACTCTGGTAAACGGTATCTGGGTTCCTCAAAAATTTAAAAATAGAACTACCCTATAATCCAGTAATTATACTACTGGGTATTTCCCCAAAGAATACAAAAACACTAATTCAAAAGAATATATGCACCCTTATGTTTATTGCAGCATTATTTACAATAACCAAATTATGGAAGCAGCCCAAGTATTCATGATAGATTTATAGATAAAGAAGATGTGGTTTATATATACAATGGAATATTATTCAGCCATAAAAAAGAAGGAAATCTTTTCATTTGCAATGACATGGATGGATCTTAAGAGTATAATGCTAAGCAAACTATGTCAGTCAGAGAAAGACAAATACCATATGATTTCACTCATATGTGGAATTTAAGAAACACAATCAAGCAAAGGGAAAAAAGAGAAAGAGAGAGAAATCATGAAACAGACTCTTACTTATAGGGAGCAAACTGATGGTTACCAGAGGGACGGGGGGGTGGGGGAGTGGGTTAAATAGGTGATGGATTTAAGAGTGCACTTATCATGGTGAGCACTGGCTGATGTATGGAATTGTTGAATACTGTACACCTGTATGTTAACCAACTGGAATTAAAGTAAAAACTTAAAAAAAAAGAAGACATGGTATATATATAGAATGGAATAATATTCAGCCATAAAAGAATAAAATCTTGCCATTTGCAACAACATGGATGTGGCTAGAGTGTATAATGCTAAGTGAAATAAGTCAGTCAGAGAAAGACAAATATCATATGATTTCATTCATATATGGAATTCAAGAAATAAAAAAACAAAGAAAAAACAGAGATAAACCAAGAAACAGACTCTTTTTTATTATGTTCAGTAAGTCACTGTATAGTACATAATTAGTCCTTGATGCAGTGTTCAATGATTCATTAGTTAAGTATAACACCCAGTGCTCATCACAGCACGTGCCCTCCTCAATACCCATCACCCTGTTACCTACTCCCCCCATCCTCCTCCCCTCTGAAACCCCCAGATTGTTTCTCCAGGTCCATAGTCTCTCATGGTTCATCTCCCTCTCTGATTTCTCCCCCTTTGGATTTCCCTCCCTTCCTCTATGGTCCTCCGTGCTATTGCTTATGTTTCACATATGAGTGAAACCATGTGATAATTGTCTTTCTCTGTTTGACTTACTTCACTTAACATAATCCCCTCCAGTTCCATTCATGTGGATGCAAACGGTGGGTATTCATCATAAGAAACAGACTCTTAACTATAGAAAACAAACTGATGGTTACCTAAGGGGAGGTGGGTGGGGAATGGGTGCAATATGTGATGGGAATTAAAGAATATACTTATGATGAGCACTGAATAATGTATAGAATTGTTGAATCACTACATTGCTTGCCTGAAATGAACATAACACTGTTTGTTAACTATACTGGGATTAAAATTCAAAACTTAATAAAACTAAAACAAGTAAATAAAATATATTTAAATATCTGGATTTATTTCAGTGTAATGAAGTTAAAGGACTAATTATTTCAAATGGTCAGCTCATTGTTTCCATATCAATAATTTTTTACTTCATATTTTACTTAGTGATTTGAAATATATACATATATATTTAATTATATAAAGTTAGATCTGTTTTAGACCTCTCTTTGTTCCAGTTCTGTCAGACTATTTCTGTACTTGTATCAAACTGTTTTAATTACTGTAGATTTATTTATTTTAGTCTTTGGTAGAGATGTCCCTCATTCTTTTTTTTTTTTTTTTACAGAATTGAACTATTGTTTTTAAATGTTTTTTTTTAAGGATGAGATTTAGAAACCTTTAATCTAATGAAAATATAATCTCTATCATGTCATCCCACTATTTTAAAACACTTGGGCCTTTTCTCTTCCAGACACCCTCTGTGCTTTGTCACAGCAACCCCAGATGACAGATTGGAGGACATTGAGAAGTCAGTTTTGAATTCCCAGTCATACCATGGTTAGCTCAATGTCATCATAGGAATCCACCTCTCACTTCCAAAACACCCCAGAATGTATGGTTTATTCCAAAGATGAATGAATCTAGGGATACACTGATTTCATTTTAATTCTGGGAAAACCAAGTGAAGGGGGTAAGTGTTTTATTCTATTCCCACAAACCCAACTGAAACTCCCATATACATATTACCTTAGAAACATAAAGCCAGCATCAAAATCTGGTGGTGTTCTAGGCCAGTATTTTAATATTCTTATTATTCTTCAAATGAAATTACATGTGGAATTCAATACAAAAAATATAAACTGGGGCTCTCTTGTTAAATGAGGAGTTTCCTGAACCATTTCCACTGGACCCCTAGCACTCCTAACAATTAACAAGTACTGTTTAGTAATCCCCCCAGAGATGTTGATTCTGACCTGTTTGTTTAGCATATTCTATCATTCCATCCCTTTGTCATAGGGTCTCTTATTTTTACTGGTTAAGACTCATAGCCCCTCAGAGATCTACCCCTTATTCCAGCCACTTAAATGGCTCACAAGTAAGCCTGTCATTACTAGCTTATTAGTGACTACTAAATGGGGGGGGGGGGGTAAGACTGGCTCCTTATGATTCCTGCTGAGTGATTTTGACAAAGACAGGAAATCGGTCTATATAGAAAGTCTATTTTTTCCTCCTCTCCTCTCTTTCTCTCTCTTACCATAGGGGTTTCCTTAATATTTTTCTTTTGGTGGCAGTATTGCTACACTGAAATGAAACCATTTCTTCCTCCCACCCTTTGCTTTTGAAAAACACCTACAACTGAAACAAATGTATTTTACTTGAGCAAAGTGACTTGTACATGGATCTGTGATTTGCATCTAAGGGAGATTTCCTGGAAGCCATCTCCTAAGAATTCTCTGCCTAACCTTTCTTGATTATATAGGAAAGGAAGGTCAAGTATATCCCATGATCTCCTCCCTGGTTTTTTTTTTTTTTCTTAATTTCTTTCTTTTCAATAACTTTTCCATGACTATAAAATATACATCTGCTAATTACAGAAAATTTGGAAAACACAGAAAAGATGAAAGAAAATAAATATCAGCCATTACAATCCCATAAATGAGAGAGAACTACTAATAGTTTGAAGCAAGTCTCTCCAGTGTGTTTTTTGGTACATACTTTAACATAATTATGATGATATGGTACATATAGTTTAGTACTCTATTTTTATCACTTATATATCATAAGCATGTTTACATGTTTTTTAAGTTAAAACATTTTTAGATATTATTCTTAGTGACTAGAAGAATCTGTCATATGGATATATCAGATTATTGTTTCTATTATTTTTATAGTTGCTTCTAAAATGCTTGTTTTTAAATATGGAAGCTACCTAAATGTTTATGATAGATGATGGGTAAGGAAGATGTGGTATTTATGTGTGTGTGTGTGTGTGTGTGTGTAAGAGAGATTGTGTGTATACACATATACAGAAATATTACACAAGCATAAAAAGGATGAGATCTTGCCATTTGTGACTACATGGATAGACCTACAGGATATTATGCTAAGTGAAATAAGTCAGACTGAGAAAGATAAATACCATATGATTTAATTCATATGTGGAATCTAAAAAAATGAAACAAATGAATAAACAAAAAGCAGAATCACACCTATAAATACAGAGAACAAATTAATAGTTGCCAGAGGGGAGGTGGGTGGGACAACAGATAAAATGAGTGAAGGGGAGTGGGAGATACAGACTTCCAGTTATGGAATAAATAAGTCACGGGAATAAAAGGCACAACATAGGAAATATAGTCAACAATACTGTAATAGCGTTACATGGTCACAGATAATAGCTACAATTGTGGTGAATATTGCATAACATGTAGAGAAGTTGAATCACTATGCTGTACACTTGAAACTAATATAACATTGCATGTCAACTATATTCAGATTAAAAATTAATACCTGTATTTTGTATAATATTTCTATCAAATGAATAAACTATGTGCTCCCTCTTCAAATAGACAAAATGCATCTTTGAGGAAATACAGACCAAATAAAAACAAGCTTCTACCTATGTTGGAGAATTCTAACATTTGAGGTATTTTCTCATTTTGCCCTAAAACTTACCTATTTAAGGAAGAGAAGAAATTCATCAGACAATAAAAATACTTTTAAAAAATATGTAGTTTTTGCCTTGTCTAAAACAAAATAGTTGTAAATCATTGAAATTGATGTACTCAGTTCTGTGATTAGCAGGCCCTCCCAAGAGAATTCAAATCCATGGAACTATCACCCTTGCACATGGTTTAAGTGGAACCTGCTTTTCTCCTAGCCAAAAATCTATCTTTTGTACCGAGGAATTTTTGGAAATGAGGATCAGCTTTAAAGAATGAGAAATTAGCTATCAGCGGTCTGGCACCTGGAGCAGACACAGCTAATCAAAAAATTCAATCCACTGCATATAACCTAGATTTTTTTTTGTTTTATATTTTAGGGGTTTTTTTCCTGATTTAATTTTTACAAAGTCCAACCCTGCAGGGACCTCTCTGAAGCAGAGGAAATAGGCCTAGAGGGGCCAGCCACCCACCTAGCATGTCTCCACAGAGTCTGGCTCTGCCCACAACTCTAGCAGTGTGGGCTGGAGTGGGGTGCAGGGCGAACTGTCAAGTGTGGGGCACCCAACTCTGGAAGGCAGAAGGAACATCCTGGGGGTGCCTGCAATCATGTCTTCCTTCCCTGGTGCCCCATCACCTCCCTGCCTACACCATCTGTACCGTTTGAGCTGAACTGTGACTGGCCCCGGACTCCACCTCCCTCCTTTACCCTCTCCTGGCCCAGCAGCCCACCTCCCCATTCAGAGAGGTTAGTGGTCAGCCTGGGCCATCCCTGCAGTACCTCCCTGAAAAACTCAGTGGAGGCCAACAGAGGCTTACCCCTGCATCACATGGGAGCCTGAGATTTGTGCCTGCCTCCTCTGGCTGGTGGCAGGCAGTGCTTGTCTGTGAAAATAAATGCTCACAACCAAAACAATAAAAATAAAAATAAAAAATAAAAAGTCCAAATTACCAAGTGCCTTGCCTCCATCTCCACTATTTATAAAGATGCACTTAGTCTTCCATCACTCTTCTACATCTAGTTTACAAATTTCTACTTACTATACCATGCTCAGAAATCCATTCCAGACAGATATGGAAAAGGAATAAGTAGTACAGGAACTACAGGATTCCCACTATTGCCACAACCAATTGCAATATATAGTACAATAAAAGAAATAACCCAGAAGAGTGGCCAGGGGACTCCAAGTATCACCTAAAGAACATTTCAAATTGAAAGTCACTTCAGTCCCTGATTCACTCCTTAGTTGAAGCTATCTTTAACTCAGTCTTTCTTATGTCCCTATTAGATGTAGAATCTGCCACTCCTAGATCATAGTATTTATGCAATGAGAGCTACCATCATTAAGTACATTTTGGGGAAGTCTCTTCTTCAAACCATACTTAACTGAAAAGTAGGACATTGGGGTGCCTGTGTGGCTCAGTCAGTTAAGTGTCTGCCTTCAGCTGAGGTCATGATCACAGGGTTCCTGGATCAAGCCCTGTGTTGTGCTCCCTGCTCATCAGGGAGTCTGCTTCTCCATCTCCCTCTGCCTTTCCCCCTGGCTCATGCTCTCTCTCTCTCTCTGTCAAATAAATAAATAAAGTCTTAAAAAAGAGAAGTAGGACATCATTTATCCAACTCCTATCTCCCTTCCTATCTCTTCAAATAAACTCACTGGTCATTTGCGTTTTAAGGCTATTTACCATTAAAAATGGATAAAGGAAACTTGAACACTGACAAAAGCTTAAGGTTTTACAAAATTACAAAGTTCCTGGTATGGTCTTCCTGAATGCCTTTCAGTTTTATGCCATCTAGAAGGCTTCATTGTATGTTTGGTGGGTTCTTCACTGCAAACCTCACTCCAATCCAGGTACTCACTTTCTTTTGATTATGTAGACTCTTTTTTCTCAAAGGTTCACCTTGCTAGACTTTATATCTGAGGAAGCAATAGAGCATAACAATTTAAAGGGCATGTTTACAGACTGATCTCAGTCAACATTCCAGTTCAGCCTTTTAATATCCATGTATCTTTGTGCAAGGTACATCTCAATTTTTGAACCTGTAAAACACAGGGTAAACTGTATTACTTTTACATTTCCTGTAAAATTCAAATTGTGTGCCAAATTCAGCATTCAGTGTGGACTGGGGTCATCAAGAAAGTCTGCAATGTCAAAAAGGGTAAATAGGTGTATGGGGTGGACTACTAAAGGATGAAAAAGTCTTGAAAAGAATACAAAAGAAATCTGTTGCTTACAACATTAGCTATAACTTCTGACATCCTCAGCCTTCTTGATTTGCTTTTCCTGTTCTGCATTACTCTATACTTATATCAAATATTGTGTTATTTTTTAAAAAATGTTTAAATATAAATAAATGTGAAAGGTTATCAGTATGAAAACTGAGGGCCAGCACAGCCCACATTTGTAAGGGAAGGACAATATTGCCACAGATGAAAGCTGTAAAGAGACTTTGAGTATCATAGTCTGGCTTTAGTTTCTCTGAGAGTATAAACCCACTCTAGGCAAAGCCTTGAGTGAGCCCCAGCAAACTTAGGCTTACCAACATGGGGATATATGGCAGGGCAGAAGTGTGATATTAGACATCTGACAAGGAATGGGCTGATTTATATATTTTTTTCCCTTCTAAACTCACAATGGCCCATCTTCTTTCAGGAGCAGATCAAAGCAAAACACTTTATTTGGGGTTTATTAGTCAGGGTATGCTAGTGACTGTAACAGAATTTCAATATATTAACACAATAAAATTGTATTTTAAACAGATATCACAGTCCAGTGTAGGTAGGCAAGGTGAGAATTTTATGTTATCTTATGAAGAAGATCCTTCTTCACCATTAAACTAGGGATTCCCTTTGACCCTGTGTTTTTCTTTTTCATTATTTATTTCCTAATTTTAGTGGGGGTATATCTTCTAGTTGTTACATGAGGCATGGTGCATGGTAGGCAGATTTTTTTCTTCATATGAAGAAAAACTTCTATATGAAGTTCTTTAACTTCATATATTAGTTTGCTAGGCCTGCCTTAATAAAGTACTATAAACTGTATGGCTTATCCAACAGAAATGTGTTATTTAACAGTTTTGGAGGCCAGAATTGTCAGCAAGTGTGATTTCTTCTGGGAGTTGTGAGAGAGAAACTGTTCCATACAGCTTTCCTAACTTCTCATGGATTGCTGACAATCTTTGGCATTCTTTTTCTTGTAGACACATGTTCATGTGGCATTCTCACTGTGTGTGTATCTGTGTCCAAATGTCCCTTTTTAATCTATTGGTAAAATGAATGGATAAGGAAGATATCACACACACACACACACACAATGGAATGTTATGCAGCCATAAAAAAGATGAGTTTGTGCCATTTGTGACAACATGGATGGACCTAGAGGGTATTATACTAAGTGAAATAAGTTGGACTGAAAAAGACAAATACCATATGATTTCACTTATATGTGAAATCTTAAAAAATGGATAAACAAACAAACAAAAAGCAGAATCAGACCTATAAATACAGAGAACAAACTGATAGTTGCCAGAGGGAAGGGGGGCAGGGAAATGGGCAAAATGGGTGAAAGGGGAGTGGAAGATACAAGCTGCTAGTTATGGAATGAATAAGTTACAGGAATAAAAGTCATACTTGGAAATACAGTCAATGGTACTATAATAGTGTTGTATGGTGACAAATGATAGCTATACTTGTGCTGAGCACAGCATAATGTATAAACTTGTCAAATCACTATGTTGTATACCTGAAACTAATGTAACATTGTGTGTTGACTATTCTCAAATTTAAAAAATTTAAAAAAACAAACTGAGTGGTGGGGGGTGGGAGGGATGGGGTAGCTGGGTGATAGACATTGGGGAGGGTATGTGCTATGGTGAGTGCTGTGAATTGTGTAAGACTATTGAATCACAGACCTGTGCCTCTGAAACAAATAATACATTATATGTTAAAAAAAAAAAAAAGGAGAAGATAGCAGGAAGGGAAAAATGAAGGGGAGGAAATCAGAGGGGGAGACGAACCGTGAGAGACTATGGACTCTGAGAAACAAACTGAGGGATCTAGAGGGGAGGGGTTGGGGGGATGGGTTAGCCTGGTGATGGTTATTAAAGAGGGCATGTACTGAATGGAGCACTGGGTGTTAAACGCAAACAATGAATCATGGAACTCTACATCAAAAACTAATGATGTAATGTATGGTGATTAACATAACATAATAAAAAAATGATTTGCATTAAAAAACTAATGATGTAATATATGGTGATTAACATAACATAATAAAAATGATTTGCATTAAAAAACTAATGATGTAATGTATGGTGATTAACATAACATAATAAAAAAACAAAAACAAAAACAAAAACAAAAAAAACAGATTTCCCCTTTTTATAAGGATATCAATCATATTGTATTAAGGGCCCACCCTACTCCAGTATGATCTCATATTAAATGAAGTTATATCTTCAACAATCTTATTTCTAAATAAAATCACATTCTGAGGTATGGGTGGGTTGGACTTCAACATATGAACTTGAGGGGAACATAATTAAATTCATAGTTCACATATCTGAAAGTGTTTTCATGCTACCTTAATATTTGACTGTTCATAAAATTCAAGGTTGGAAATGATTTTCCTTCAGAATTTTGGAAGTATTGCTTCTTCATTTGCTTCATTGCTTCTCTAAGTTTCTAGTGTTACCTATTGAGAAACCTAGTCATTCTAATTCTTGATTTTTTTTTTTAACATGTGGCCTGTTCATATTTCTCTGGAAGCATTTTTTCTTCTCTGCATTTTTTTTCTTTTCTGCAAACACTCTCAAAATTTACAATTTCACTTGTTGTAGATCTATTTTTTTCTATTGCTATGGGTACTCTGTGGGCCTTTTCTAGAAACCCATAGTTTTCAGTCCTGGGGTATTTTCTTGAATTTGTTAATGATTTGATGATTTGCCTGTTTCTATTTTCTTACTGCCAAATTAACTATGGCCACTGTGTCTGAGCTTTTTTGAGGATGATTCAGCATAAAACTTATTTGTTGTTATCTTTCCCTTATTGCCAACATAGGATTATGTTTTCTTGAATATGCTAAGTTAGCTGCTACCTGTCCATCTGTATTCTGGTTGATCAAACTTAATGCTTCCACCTTCTCTCTTATTTCCCTCCTCCTTGTGGATTTATGTGGTTTTTTTTTAAGAGTTTATTTATTTATTTGACAGAGAGAGAGAGCACAAGTAGGCAGAGCAGCAGGCAGAGGGAGAGGGAGAAGCAGGCTCTCTGCTAAGCAGAGAGCCTGATGTGGGGCTCGATCCTAGGATCCTGGGGTCCTGACCTGAGCTGAAGGCAGCCGCTTAACCAACTGAGCCGCCCAAGCACCCCTGGATTTATGTTTTTTAAAAAGATCCTTTTGTTCCAGTTTTAATGAGGTTTCAAGAGGCAATGAAATTATATGTGTGCATTCAACTTGCCATTTTTACTCAAAAGTTTCACCACTCCATAGAAACTTGAAACATTCAGAAAATGAAGGAAAATTGAAGGACATACTGATTTTTGGACCTCTTTCCTGAGCTCCTTTGGATTCTTGCCACCTGCCACAATTTGACATGTTCAGGAGAACCACACATGACTGCCTGAGTCTGGGTCAAGGAAGCTATTTTGGTAAGACTTTGTGTCTACCATCAGGGCTCTAAAGCGTGAACGTACTTACCACACTCTGTTGTCTAGTTGAACTTCCCCTAATAAATAGTTCCCTTAGGTCTTGGGCCTGGCATCAGCCTAAAGAACACGGGGCCAATCAAGTACCATATATTCGGCAGAGTTTTAAATTTTCTGGTGGCAGCATTTCTGGCACATGTTTATGTTTCTTGGGATTCCTTAGGCCCTGTATTAATGCACCCTAAGATTCACCCATGTTTTGGTTTGGGGAAAGCCAGGAAATAGTGTACAAGGTATGGGGAGGGTATTGGGTCAGGAGAGAAATATTTGGCAGCTTTTGGGGATCTTTCCACTGAGGTGTTATGTCCTAAAAGACAAGAGCCAAAGGGTTATCTAAGGCTGACTCCTCTAAGCAGCTCTGGCCTGGGCTTCAGGGAATCTGAGTTCTAGACTATGCTCAGCTACTAACTCCCTGTGTGATCTTGGGGAGACAATTTCACCTCCCTGAGCCTCTGTTCCCTAAAATCTCTTCCTGCTCAAACACAATAATTCAGTAAAGCTTAACAGTACTGGGAATTGTTCTGCTCAGGGTAACAATGGTTTAAAGAGGGCAATGAATAGGCTGAGTAAAGTGTGATCTTTCCAGGGGACATAAAATTGTTTCCCAATTAAATGCACATATCTTAAAGCAGGTCCCAGTTATTGGGCCTGTGTGAGTCAGCCTTATGATGGGACTGCATGGACAAGAATTCAAAATCCAGGAAGTGGATGGTGATAGGCACACAATGTTTCTTACCTTTCACAGCAAAGCAGGAATGTGGTGCTCAGAGCTAAGTGTCACATGTTAGGGGGATACAGAGAAGCTGGAGAGGTTTTAGGGCTGTAACCAAGATGATGACGGTACTCTGAACAATGTTACATGAAGAAGAGCAAAAGGGCTCAGGGATGAGTAGCTGGCATAAGAACCCCAGGAAGATCTGGGCCCCTGATTTTAGTGTCTGAAGGGCTCTAGTGGGGAAGAGGAATGACTTCAAACCCAGGTCAATAAGTATAGTGGGTTTTGGTAGTTACATGTAATAAAGGGACAGATTTCAAGTTAATAGAAAGTTCCAGCTAGGTTTTAGAGGCATAATGCCTCAAAAATTAGTGGCTTTCTGCTGTTTAAAGTTTTGGGGGAGAGACCCAATTACTATTTGATAGGAATAATGTAGAGAGGGTCAGATATCAGGTGAGGAATTGGATAAAATTATCCAAATTATCAGAGTACCTTTCAAATCCTGAGAGTCAATCATTCATATCAGTGGTCAAGTTAGTGGAAAGGAATTTTAATCATGAGGTCTACAATTCCAAGTCAGGGAATACTTGTATATCACCATTTATAAGACTACTCCTGTTCACTGGCCACTGGACAAATATCTGATTGTCTACTTGAAGATTCCATCTTAAACCCAGCACTGTTGTGCTTGTTTTCCAAGATTCGAAATTTATATCTTTCAGTCTGTGCTTTCTTTTCTGTCTCTACAAGTACCAACTGAATATTTGAAACACAATATCATAAATATGATAAGATTTAAATGTGATAAGTTGTAAAGTGCCACAGAAAAATACAAGTTTATTATTTGTTAGTGTTGTTATGTTCACTGGCCTGAGTACAATTTGGTCTCTGATAAAGTTTAAAAAAGGACAGCTTCCCCAAGGTAGGAAGAGGTAGATAGTTTGCTGAGTAATTACCTCTAGGGCCTCTGACTAATGATTGCTAACCTTTACAATCCCCTCTAGCATCATCTACTTTTCCCATGAGAGCCATGTGAAAAGAAAATGGAAAGAGATGGTTGAAGGCAATGAGTAGTTGAAGGTAAGAAAGTGCAGATAGAACAGCAGGAGCTGTATAAGAAATTGGGGGAAAGGGGCTGGGTACAGCAGAACCAGAGATAGAGCATATGAAAGCCTATAAGATGGTCAGTGTCTTATGAAAATGCTCTCAGTACTTTCCAAATAAAAACTTTTAGAAACGTGTTCTCTTTTTGTACAAGAGTGTTTATGTGGTGCTACCTCAGGATAGAGATCATTGTCCAAAGCCCGGGGACTTTGAAAGAGTACAAAAGCCTCTACTTTCTTTGGCATAGGTATGTTGGGTGGGGAACTTCATCTCTGCAAATGGGTTGGCTAAAGAACTAGTATAATGGGAAAGGGAATTGGATCCCTGGAATGAACTCTGGGGCTGGCAAAAACAGCTGATATTCTTCCCTATACTCCCAGCTGTTTCTAGGAAACAAGCATTGTTTAGCTTTTGAAGAGGAGGGGAAAAAAGGACATTTCTTTCAGTGGAGAGGAAAAAAGATGTCTCCATCTAATCATCTCCGGGCTTGGGCTTGTTTATTTATCAGCTGCTAGGAACCAATTGTTTTCTGATGCCAAGTCCCAGGTCACAGGGCCTATGTAATGAGAAGATGCATCATTAATGAACAGTGGATATCATCATCACTGTGCCTACTAACACCTCAATACTCTTTTTTTGTCAACACTCTGATTTAAATCTTTCTCAGTTGTTCCACTCTTTTTTCTTTTTGTTTTCTGCTTCACTCTACTCTTTATTCATTTCTCCCCCTCTTCATTTTGTCTTTTTTTACCTATCTTTCCTAGTTCTTTTCCATTATGCCTGTTCTACATTCCTTCTTTTTTTCTCTCTCTCTCTTTGTGTGGGTTTCTCTTGCTTCTTATCATCCCCAGCTGGCTCAGATTCCATGCAGATGTGCATCTAGGAGATATATCCACCCCGGCTCAAAAAAAGATACAAATCCCTTATTAGCTCATCTTCTTGGTTTCTCAGCCAGGGAAAGTTTGCTCCCCAGATAGATTCTACTTTATTTTACTTCGGTTTAATTGAAATGACTTAAACCAAGGGACTTCCACATCTTCCCTTGGGAATGATCATTCCATGGTTTAATAAAACATGCTTTCAATTTTTCCTCTCCTTGGTTCACTCTTCCTTTTGTTTCACTTTAGTCCACTACTCCTGGTTAGATTATCTAAGATTATCCTAAACTTTTCTGCATTGTTCCTTCATGTTTATTGCCTTTTAGGGCTTGAACGTACTTATCACACTCCCACAGAGTAATGCTTTTGGCCCCTAAAAAGTTCTGTTCCATGGTCACTGCTCCATGAGACAGTATTATCACCATTTTTAAAATATGGAAATTGAAATCCAAAGGGATTAAGAAACTTACATAAGAACAAAGAGCTACAAGGAGTGGGTCTGAGGTTAAAACTAGATCTGCTTGATTCCAAAGCCGATCAAGGTCTGTTCACAAAACAAGACTCAGCACAGCTGACGAAAAAAATCTCACAAAATACTTCTCTAGTCACATGATAAAATGTCAGGTTTGGCCAAAATTCACTTGAAATTTTGATTTTGAAGTACATGAAAAGAAGCATGGTATATTACAAAAATTCCCAGGCCATAGTCCTAGACACACACATACATTATATGTACAAACACTGTGTGTGCCAGATGTTAATCTAAGTACTTTATGTATACTAACTCATTGTTTTTATCTATATTTCACAGATTGAGAAACTGGAGAAAGTGAAGTTAAGTAATACTCAAGGTCACCCAGCTATTAAGTAGAAGAATTAGGTCCAAGCTCAGGTAGTCTGACTCTACAGCATTACCTCTTGCCAAACACCTAGTATAACCTTGGCCCCACTGGTCCTGTTTCTTCTCAGGTGTTTATCCATATACAAAATGAGCAGGTTGGACTGATCTAAAGATGTGTAAGCTGTGTTTTGTAGAACCCTGATGTTCCATAGAAGTATCTTAGAGGCTAGAGAAAATTAAAGAAGGTAAAAAGAAGACACCAACCAACAGTTCTCTTGGTCTCCCAGCTTTCTTTCTTTTTTTTTTTTTAAGATTTTATTTATTTGGCAGAGAGAGACACAGCGAGAGAGGGAGCACAAGCAGGGGGAGTGGGAGAGGGAGAAGCAGGCTCCCCGCCAAGCAGGAAGCCCGATGTGGGGCTTGATCCCAGGACCCTGGGATCATGACCCGAGCCGAAGGCAGACGCTTAACAACTGAGCCACCCGGGTGCCCCCCAGCTTTCTTTCAAATCAGATCAGATCTGCTTTCATGTGTTTTATGTATTGGAGTTCCTCCACCACAAAATATTTCAAAATGGATTGCAGAATGTTTTGAAAAAGGACAAGCCCTTTCTTTTCATTTTAGTATTCACCTATATTTAGCCCTTGTATTTAGTCTCTCACAGGAGGCCATTTATTTTGATGGACTTTATGTTTGCTCAAGACACTGCAAACTGTATCTAGGTTTCCACATGATTTCCATTATACCTTTTGCACTACCTTTATCTCTCTCTTATCAAGAAATCAGCTCTAATCTGATTTTTAGCCTCAGCACTTTTCACCCCATATATCTATTATCATCCAAAGATTGTGAAATTCTTTGAACTCCTAGGAACACAATTATTTTTAGTGAGGTGAACTGAAATTTTTATTGGAGCAGGGACTCAAAAGTTTTTGCAACCCTGCTGTGGTATAGCCTGGACTTAAGTTCACATTTTTATTACATGCAGATAAATCTGAGCACCGAGGATATGTTAAGTACAGTATAATCTAAATATGAGGCTAAACAAAAACACAGAGTAGTAATTGAAATAACATGGGAGAAAGGGGAGAAGTAAAAGTCCTACATCAGCTATTTTATCTGAGATTATACCTAAAGTCCCATATTTTACCTTTCCTTCTCTCTAAGTGGTGATATTAAAAGGTCCTTATATATTTTGGAAGACTGAATTCAGCTCCATTTAGGAAGTTTGTAAGCTCTGTGACATTGAGTTCAGACATCTTATTAGCACTTCCATGAATTATAGACCTGTCTTGGAGTAATCTCCATTAGCTCCAGTTACATTCCAGTGTTCATGGAAACTTATGGAGGAAAAAAGATGAATCAATTTTGAAAACTGGCAGCCATAGTTTAATCTCAACATCAAATTCATGGTCTGTATTTTACTCAGCTTAACAATGTCATAATAGTAGAATAATATATTCTATATTAGATGTCTCTTTTGAAAGTTAGCACATAAGTGATACTGCTTTGAAAGAAATAGATGAATTTCTCCAGATTACTAAAGTATGACTGAGTTGATCATTTTGATTCACCAAACATGGTATGCGTAATATAACAAAACCACATTATGAGGCCAGAGATAAAAAATGGAATGAATCTTTATTGTTTTATGTCAGATGTAGCATAATTAGACAAACATCATAAGTGAATGTGATACTTTGAGGGTCTTTCTAATCACCAGGGTAACCTATTAGCCCTTATTTTTACTTCACATTTATTATATCATTGGAATTTCATAATACATTTTGAGAAGTGCCTCCTGAGGCCTCACTCTTTCTGGTTCTGTGAAAGAAGAACGCTTTGTCTTTCCCAAGTGAGGAAGAAGTTAGAGGTTTCAATGCCCCTTTCTATTTTGCTTTTCCAGGAGAAATATGAGAGTTTTATGATTATTCATGAAAACACTAATGATCTGACTTTCCACCCATTGTCTTCTTCCAAAATAGCTGCCTATCACAGTCTCTCTGTAGTGTAGGGAAGGCCCAAATAAGAAAATGGAAGTGAAGAGGTGAGTCTAAAAATTTACAAAAAAGAAATTTCTACTGAATTCCTCAGATCATGTGAAACTGAGTTTGTGAATCAGAGAAGCTATGAGAGGTTGAGAAGACAGATGTTTGTCAACTTGATTATTTTTTAATGCTCATTTTTTTTTTTTTTTTTACTTTTTTGCTCTCATCCACTTTTGTTTTTAGTAATGTTTAATAATGTTTTTGGAGGGCGCCTGGGTGGCTCAGTCATTAGGCGTCTGCCTTCAGCTCAGGTCATGATCCTGGGTCCTGGGATCGAGTCCCGCATCGGGCTCCCTGCTCCACGGGGAGCCTGCTTCTCCCTCTCCCACTCCCTCTGCTTGTGTTCCCTCTCTCGCTATGTCTCTCTCTGTCAAATAAATAAAATCTTTTTAAAAAAATAATGTTTTTGGAAACATTAGAAAAACATAGTATTTCTCAGTTGTATGAAAGATAACAAAGAAAAAGGAATGTTTTTGTGTCCAAAATTGGTCTGGGTGGAATGAAAAAGCGGTGTTTTTTAATGTGAATTTTAAAAAAGTACAAAGGGGAAAATATTTCAAGTCATAATCTACCATTTAGAGACTTAATTCCCAGAATTCTCCTCTACTCCACCTTTGGGAAAATTTGTTTTTGATAACTAGAAGGATTATTCCTTTGGCGAACTCACCAAAAGCTGCTTTTGGACACTAAAGTATCAAACTGCCTCTACTTTCATTGATATATATTATTATACACTTCATACTCGATATATTATTCAACCAATCAAATGTGTCAACTAATGTTTAATGCTGAGATAAGTTTTGTCCTCAGATTCACAATAATAGTTGATATCATTAACCATAAGAAAGCATACTGCTTCTCTTCAGTTAAAGTTTAGCCTGTGAAGAGAAAACTATAGAGAAAGGAGATTTTTGCAAAGAACTCTAAGTCACAAGTTTTGGCTGGGAAGTTTTAGGACATAATAACTTAGAAGGCATTCACATTTTACACCCCCTCCCTCCCCCAGTTCTTATGAGACCCAGGAGTCCTCACATGTATTGGCAGACTAAATTGGGTTTAGTTTGGCTAACATTTATCTCTGTTAAAATGGAGTTAGTTTTAACACACAATACATACCAATGCCTAAAATTTTGGCCAACAAGAATTCTACTCCTGAAAATTTTCTCTCCCTTTATTCTGACTGGGCTGTGTAGAGAAGGAAGCAAGCAGCCAGTATCCCAGGAAAGTGGGAATTGTGCTGGACTTCAGATTCTATGGAGGGGAAGACAGCACAATTAGCTAAATATTAATCCTAGAAATAAGCTAAAGGCCTAAGATTAGAACCATAGATCTTTCATCTTGGTTACTAGGAAGCAGACTTTGCTTATTGTGTTATTTAGACTTTTGTATTTTTTTTTTTTACTAGTTTCTGTCTTTATTTGGATTTTGGAGAATTTGGCTTATTGTTCTTTTTTGTTATGTATTTAATTTTAATTCCAGTATAGTTAACATACAATGTTATATTACTTTCAGGTGTACAATATAGTAATTCAAAATTTATACATCATTATTCAGTGCTCATTATGATAAGTGTACTCTTTTTTTTTTAAGATTTTATTTATTTATTTGACAGAGAGACAGTGAGAGCAGGAACACAAGCAGGGGGAGTGGGAGAGGGAGAAGCAGGCCTCCCGCCGAGCAGGGAGCCCGATGTGGGACTCGATCCCAGGACCCTGGGATCATGACCTGAGCTGAAGGCAGGCGCTTAACGACTGAGCCACCCAGGCGCCCCAATAAGTGTACTCTTAATCCCCTTCACCTATTTCATCCATCCCCCCACCCACCTCCCCTCTGATATGCTTTATTTTAAATGGTACCCTCAGTTAAAGATTTAATTTTTTTTTAAAGATTTTGTTTATTTATTTGACAGAGAAAGACACAGCGAGAGAGGGAACACAAACGGGGAGTGGGAGAGGGAGAAGCAGACTCCCTGCCGAGCAGGGAGCCCGATGTGGGACTCGATCCCGGGACTCCAGGATCATGACCTGAGCCGAAGGCAGTCGCTTAACCAACTGAGCCACCCAGACGCCCAAAGATTTAATTTTTTTCTACAAGAATGTTTTTTATTGGAAACATGCTTCAGAATACATGGTTCTAAAAGATGTATAAAAAATATTCCACCCAGGGGCACCTGAGTGGCTCAGTCATTAAGTGTCTGCCTTTGGCTCAGGTCATGATTTCAGGGTCCTAGGATCGAGCCCCATGTCAGGTTCCCTGCTCCATGGGGAGCCTGCTTTTCCTTCTCCCTTTGCCTCTCCCCCTGCTTGTGCTCTCTCTCGCTATCTCTGTCACTATCTGTCTCTCCCTATCAAATAAATAAATAAAATCTTTAAAAAAATATTCCATCCAAGAAAAATGGAATATACACTTTCTTTAAGTACACACAGAAGATTCCCTGGTTAAATCACATAGAAGAAGACATAACAAATATCATATTTAAGAAGACTGAGATCATACTAAGTATATTTTCCAAACACAATGGTACAAAACTAAAGATCAACAATAAAACAACCCAGACCCAAAGCAATCCACACATTTAATGTAATGCCTATCAAAATACCATAAGCATTTTTCACAGAGCTAGACGAAATAATCCTAAAATTTGTATGAAACCACAAAAGACTCCAAATAGCCAAAACAATCTTGAAAAATAAAAGCAAAGCTAGAGGCATCATGATTCTGGACTTCAAGCTATATTACAAAGCTGTAGTCATCAAGACAGTGTGATACTGGCATGAAAACAGACACATAGTTCAATAGGACAGAATAGAAGACCCAGAAATGGACCCACAACTTTCCATATCCAATGGAAAAGAGATAGTATCCTCAACAAATGGTGCTGGGAAAACTGTACAGCAACATGCAAAAGAATGAAACTGGACAGCTTTCTTACACCATACACAAAAATAAATTCAAAATGGAATGAAAGATCTAAGTGTGATACAGGAAACCATGAAAGTCCCAGAGGAGAACACAGGCAGTAACCTCTTTGACTTTGGCTGTAGTGACTTACTAGATACATCTCCTGAGTCAAGGGAACAAAAGCAAAATAAACTATTGGGACTTCATCAAGATAAAAAGCTTCTACACAGCCAGGGAAACAATCAAGAAAACTAAAGGCAACCTTCAGAATGGGAGAAGATATTTCCAAATGACATATCTGATAAAGGGTTAGTACCCAAAATGTATAAAGAATTTATCAAATTCAACACCACAAAATCAAATAATCCAGTTAAGAAATGGGCAGAAGACATGATAGACACTTTTACAAAGAAGACATACAGATGGCTAAAGCTGGCTCTTGGAAGTTGAGGCAAGAGGGACGCTGACGTGGTAGCCACCGCCACTTTCCTTGCAGGATAATAAGCTGGGTAGAGTTGCTGAGGATCTACCAAATCTGCTGATTAACTATGGAAGATTATATCAAAATAGAGAAAATTGGAGAAGGTACCTATGGAATTGTGTAGACACAAAACTACAGGTCAAGTGGTAGCCATAAAGAAAATCAGACTAGAAAGTGAAGAAGAAGGGGTTCCTAGTACTGCAATTCAGGAAATTTCTCTATTAAAAGAACATCATCCAAATATAGTCAGTCTTCAAGATGTGCTTATGCAAGATTCCAGGTTATATCTCATCTTTGAATTCCTTTCCATGGATCTCAAGAAATACTTAGATTCCATCCCTCCTGGTCAGTTCATGGATTCTTCACTTGTTAAGAGTTATTTCTATGAAATCCTACAAGGGATTGTGTTTTGCCACTCCAGAAGAGTTCTGCACAGAGACTTAAAACCTCAAAATCTATTGATTGATGACAAAGGAACAATTAAACTGGCTGATTTGGGCCTTGCCAGAGCTTTTAGAATACCTATTAGAGTATACACACATGAGGTGGTAACACTCTGGTATAGATCACCAGAAGTATTGCTGGGGTCAGCTCGCTACTTGACTCCAGTTGACATTTGGAGTATAGGCAGCATATTTGCAGAATTAGCAATGAAGAAATCACTTTTCCATGGGGATTCAGAAATCGATCAACTTTTCAGAATTTTCAGAGCTTTGGGCACTCCCAATAATGAAGTGTGGCCAGAAGTGGAATCTTTACAGGACTATAAGAATACATTTCCTGGGGCGCCTGGGTGGCTCAGATGGTTAAGCGTCTGCCTTCAGCTCAGGTCATGATCTCAGGGTCCTGGGATCAAGTCCCGCATCGGGCTTCCTGCTCCTTGGGAGCCTGCTTCTCCCTCTGCCTCTCTCTCTCTGTCTCTGTCTCTCATGAATAAATAAATAGAAAAAAAAAAAAAAGAATACATTTCCCAAGTGGAAACCAGGAAGACTGGCATCCCATGTTAAAAACTTGGATGAAAATGGCTTGGATCTGCTCTCGAAAATGTTAGTCTATGATCCTGCCAAACGAATTTCTGGCAAAATGGCACTAAATCATCCATATTTTAATGATTTGTACAATCAGATTAAGAAGATGTAGCTTTCTGACAAAGAGTTTCCACGTATCAAGAACAGATAGTTATATTTTTACTGTTAACTTTGTCTGTTTTTGTTTTGTGTATTTTCTTTTCTTTGTTGTAAACTTAAGCTGTACTTCATCTTCTGATTTCAAAAGTGTAACTTAAAAATGTAAATATTGTTCTATATGAATTTAAATATAATAATTCTGTGTATGTTTATAGATCTTACTGTAACAACTATTTGTTACCATAATAAAACTATAAATCTAGTTTTGATGTCAGGAAAAAAAGAGAAGACATACAGGTAGCTAAAAGACACATGAAAAGCTGCTTAACATCACTCATCATCAGGGAAACACAAATCAAAACTACAATGAGATATCCCCTCACACCTCTCAGAGTGGCTAAAATTCAGAGCACAGGAAACAACAGGTGTTGGCGAGGATGCAGAGAAAGAAGAACCCTCGTACACTGTTGGTGGGAATGCAACCTGGTGCAGCCACTCTGGAAAACAGTATGGAGGTTCGTCACAAAGTTAAAAATAGAACTACCCTATTATCCAGCAACTTCCTATTATCCACCTGCCCAACCACCAGGTATTTACCCAAAGAATACAAAAATACTGATTTGAAGGGATACATGCACCCTGATGTTTATAGCAGCATTATGAAAAACAGCCAAATTATGGAAAGAGCCCCTATGTCCATCGACTGATGAATGCATAAAGATGTGGTTTATATATACAATGGAATATTATTCAGCCATAAAAAAGAAGAAATCTTGCCATTTTCAATGATGTGGATGGAGCTAGAGTGTATTATGCTAAGCAAAATAAATCAGTCAGAGAAAAACAAATACCATATGATTTCACTCATATGTGGAATTTAAGAAACAAAACATATGAACATAGGAGAAAAAGAAAAAGAGTGGCAAACCAGAAAACATACTCTTAACTACAGAGAACAAACTGAGGGTTGCTTGACAGGAGGTGGGTGGGGGGATGGGTTAAATGGGTGGTGGGGGAAGGAGGAGCAAGATGGTGAAGGAGTAGGAGACCTAAATTTAGTCTGGTCCCAGGAATTCAGCTAGATAGTGATCAAACCATTCTGAACACCTATGAACTCAACAGGAGATTGAAGAAAAGAATAGCAGCAACTCTCTGAACAGAAAAGCGACCACTTTCTGGAAGGCAGGACATGCGGAGAAGTGAATCTGAGGCGATATTCTGGAAGATAGATGGCGGGGGGTGGGGCCTCCATCAGCCGCTACCAGCAAGTGATAGAACAGCGGAGCACAAAATCAGAACTTTTAGAAGTCTGCTCCACTGAGGGACATCACTCCAGTGGCTAAGTGGGGAGTGCAATTTCGCTGGGACAGTGTGGTCACAGGGCCCTCGGGGTCACAGAAAGACCAGGGATGCCTGAGTGTGGCAGAGCTCCCAGGTATCGGAGCAGGGAAGCCGGCTGCAAAGACAGAGCCAAGGAGCAAGCTCTCAGCTCGGAGTTGCCATAAACCATGATCTGCGGCACAGTCAGGCCACTGCTCCTCCAGCAGGGGACCCAACAAGCAGCAGATCCAGGGAGACTCCCCTTCCTCTCCCAGGAGGAGTGGCGCGGGAGTGCCCTGCAGGAATCTGCTGGGTTTGGAGACTCCACACGGCATCAGGTGCCAGAGATAGAAACGCTCGGTCACAGGCCAGATGAGCACGGAGTGTGGCTGGAGACTGGGGAGATGGGAGTGATTGACTGCTTTTCTCTGGGGGTGCACTGAGGACTGGGGTCCCAAGTTCTCGGCTCCTCCAGGGTGGAGAGTGGGAGGCCACCATTTTCACTCTCATCTTCCAAAGCTGTGCGGAAAGCTTGCAGGGAACAAAAACTACTGAGAGCAAACCAGAGCATATTACTTAGCCCGGACCCAGAAAGGGTGGGGCAATTCTGCCTCTGGCAAAGACATTTGAGAATCACTGCGACAGGCCCCTCCCCCAGAAGATCAGCAAGAACAGCCAGCCAAGACCAAGTTTACAGATCAATGAGAATGGCAGAACTCCAGCACTAGGGGAATACTGCTCATAAAATTCATGGCTTTTTTGACCCTGATTCTTTAGTCTTTCAAAGTTAATTTTTTTAACTTTCTTTTTCTTTTCTTTTCTTTTTTTGAATTTTTTTTTGCCTTTTTCAACCAACTTCTTATCAATCCCTTTTTAAAAATTTTTTATTTTTCAATTTTAGAGTCATATTCTACCCTTCATAGTAGTTAACCTTATTTTTGGTATATATATAAGTTGTTCTCTCTTTAAAATTTTGAGATACAGTTTCTTCTAACAGACCAAAATATACCCTAAATCTCTAGTGTATGGATTTGTTCTAGTCTCCTGCCTGATCACATTCTCTCCACCCCCCCCCCACTTTTTTATATACTCTTCTTTTTTCAACCAACTTCTAACCTTATCAATTCCTTTTATAAAATCTTTTATAATTTTCATCTTTACAGTCATATTCCATCCCTTCATCATATTAACCCTTATTTTTGTACATATATAAGTTTTTCTTTCTTTAAAATATTGGGAGGCACTTTCATCTGACAGACCAAAATACGCCCCAAATCTAGTGTGTGGCACTGATCTATGAACCAGCCTGATCATATTTGACATATTTTTTTTCCTCATCTTTTTTTTCTTTTTTGTTTCTTTCCCTTTCTTTTCCCCCGCTTTCAGTTCTCTTCAGATTTGTTTAGTGTATATTTTTCTGGGGTCATTGTTACCCTGTTAGCATTTTGTTCTCTCATTTATCTATTCTCCTCTGGACAAAATGACAAGATGGAAAAAATCACCTGAAAAAAAAAACCAAGAGGCAGTACCGACTGCCAGAGACCTAATCAATAAGGACATTAGTAAGATGTCAGAAATAGAGTTCAGAATGATGATTATAAAGATACTAGCTGGGCTTGAAAAAAGCATGGATGATATTAGAGAAACTCTTTCTGGAGAAATAAAAGAATTAAATCTAACCAAGTCGAAATCAAAAGGCTATTAATGAGGTGCAATAAAAAATGGAGGCTCTAGGGGCACCTGGGTGACTCAGTCATTAAGCGTCTGCCTTTGGCTCAGGTCATGATCCCAGGGTCCTGGGATCGAGCCCCACATTGGGCTCCCTGCTCCGTGGGAAGCCTGTTTCTTGCTCTCCCACTCCCCCTTCTTGTGTTCCCTCTCTTGCTGTGTCTCTCTCTCTGTCAAATAAATAAATAAAATCTTTAAAAAAAAATGGAGGCTCTAACTGCTAGGAAAAATGAGGCAGAAGAGAGAATTAGTGATATAGAAGACCAAATGATGGAAAATAAAGAAGCTGAGAAAGAGAGAAATAAACAACTACTGGATCACGAGGGCAGAATTCGAGAGATAAACGAAACCATAAGATGAAACAACATTAGAATAATTGGGATCCCAGAAGAAGAAGAAAAAGAGAGAGGGGCAGAAGGTATATTGGATCAAATTATAGCAGAGAACTTCCCTAATTTGGGGAAGGAAACAGGCATCAAAATCCAGGAAGCACAGAGAACCCCTCTCAAAATCAATAAAAATAGGTCAATATCCAAACATCTAATAGTAAAACTTACGAGTCTCTGAGACAAAGAGAAAATCCTGAAAGCAGCTCAGGACAAGAGGTCTGTAAACTACAATGGTAGAAACATTAGATTGGCAACAGACCTATCCATAGAGACCTGGCAGGCCAGAAAGGACTGGCATGATATATTCAGAGCACTAAACGAGAAATATATGCAGCCAAGAATACGATATCCATCTAGGCTGTCCTTGAAAATAGAAGGAGAGATAAAAAGCTTCCAGGACAAACAAAAACTAAAGGAATTTGCAAACATGAAACCAGCCCTACAAGAAGTATTGAAAGGGGTCCTCTAAGCAAAGAGAGAGCCTAAAAGTAACATAGACCAGAAAGGAACACAGACAATGTAACAGTCACCTTATAGGCAATACAATGGCACCAAATTCATATCTTTCAAAAGGTTCCCTGAATGTAAATAGGCTAAATGCCCCAATCAAAAAACACAGGGGATCAGATTAGATAAAAAAACAAGACCCATTGATATGCTGTCTGCAAGAGACTCATTTTAGACCCAAAGACACCTCCAGATTGAAAGTGAGGGGGTGGAAAACAATTTACCATGCTAATGGACACCAAAAGAAAGCTGGGGTGGCAATCCTTATATCAGACAAATTAGATTTTAAATCAAAGACTATAATAAGAGATGAGGAAGGACACTATATCATACTTAAAGGGTCTATCTAACAAGAGGACCTAACAATTGTAAATATCTATGCCCCTAACATGGGAACACCCAATTATATAAGGCAATTAATAACAAAAGCAAAGAAACACATCAACAACAATACAATAATAGTGGGGAATTTTAAGACCCCCTCACTGAAATGAACAGATCATCTAAGCAAAAGACCAACAAGGAAATAAAGACTTTAAATGACATATGTGGCCACATGGACTTCACAGATATATTCAGAACATTCCATCCCAAAGCAACAGAATACACATTCTTCTCTAGTGCCCATGGAACATTCTCCAGAATAGATCACATCCTAGGTCCAAATCAAGTCTCAACTGGTACCAAAAGATTGGCATCATTCCCTGCATATTTTTGGACCACAGTGCTTTGAAACTAGAACTCAATCACAAGAGGAATGTCGGAAAGAACTCAAATGCATGGAGGCTAAAGAGCATCCTACTGAAGAATGAATGGGTCAACCAGGAAATTAAAGAAGAATTAAAAAATTCATGGAAATAAATGAAAATGAAAACACAACTGTTCAAAATCTTTGGGATACAGCAAAGGCAGTCCTAAGAGGAAAGTATATAGCAATACAAGGCTTTGTCAAGAAACAAGAAAGGTCTCAAATACACAACCTAACCCTACACGTAAAGGAGCTGGAGAAAGAAGAGCAAGTAAAACCTAAACCCAGCAGGAGAAGAGAAAAAATAAAGATCAGAGCAGAAATCTAGGAAATAGAAACCAAAAGAACAGTAGAACAACCAAAACCAGGAGCTGGTTCTTTGTAAGAATTAATGATTGATAAACCCCTAGCCAGACTTATCCAAAAGAAAAGAGAATGGACCCAAATGAATAAAATCATGAATGAAACAGGAGAGATCATAACCAAAACCAAAGAAATACAAACAATTATAAGAACATATTATGAGCAACTCTATGCCAGCAAATTAGGTAACCTGGAAGAAATGGATGCATTCCTAGAGATGTATCAACTACCAAAACTGAACCAGGAAGAAATAGAAAACCTGAACAGACCTATAACCACTAAGGAAATTGAAGCAGTCATCAAAAATCTCCCAACAAACAAGAGCGCCGGGCTAGATGGCTTCCCAGGGGAATTCTACCAAACATTTAAAGAATTAATACCTATTCTTCTGAAACTGTTCCAAAAAATAGAAATGGAAGGAAAACTTCCAAACTCATTTTATGAGGCCCCCATTACCTTGATCCCAAAACCAAAGACCCCATCAAAAAGGAGAATTACAGACCAATATTCCTGATGAACATGGATGCCAAAATTCTCACCAAAATACTAGCCGATAGGATCCAACAGTACATTAAAAGGATTATTCACCACGACCAAGTGGGATTTATCCCTGGGCTGCAAGGTTGGTTCAACACCTTCAAATCAATCAATGTGATACAATACATTAATAGAAGAAAGAACAAGAAACATGATCCTCTCAATAGATGCAGAAAAAGCATTTGACAAAGTACAGCATCTTTTCCTGATCAAAACTCTTCAGAGTCTAGGGATAGTGGGTACATACCTCAAGGTCATAAAAGCCATCTATGAAAAACCCACAGTGAATATCATTCTCAATGGGGAAAAACTGAGAGCTTTCTGCCTAAGATCAGGAACACAGCAGGGATGTCCACTATCACCACTGCTCTTCAACATAGTACTAAAAGTCCTAGCCACAGCAATCAGACAACAACAACAAAAAAAAATAAAAGGCATCTGAATCAGCAAAGAAGAAGTCAAACTCTCACTCTTTGCAGATGATATGATACTTTATGTGGAAAACCCAAAGGCTTCACCCCAAAACTGCTAGAGCTCATACAGGAATTCAGTAAAGTGGCAGGAAATAAAATCAACCCACAGAAATCAGTGGCATTCCTATACACCAACAACAAGACAGAAGAAAGAGAAATTAAGGAGTTGATCCCATTTACAATTGCACCCAAAACCATAAGATACTTAGGAATAAATCTAACCAAAGAGGCAAAGAATCTGTACTCAGAAAACTATAGAATACTCATGAAAGAAATTGAGGAAGACATAAAGAAATGGAAAAATATTCCATGCTCATGGATTGGAAGAACAAATATTGTGAAGATGTCAATGCTACTTAGAGCATTCTACACATTTAATGCAATCCCCATCAAAATACCATCCACTTTTTTCAAAGAAATGGAACAAATAATCCTAAAATTTGTATGGAACCAGAAAAGACCCCAAATAGCCAGAGGAATGTTGAAAAAGAAAAGCAAAGCTGGCGGCATCACAATTCCGGACTTCAAGCTCTATTACAAAGCTGTCATCATCAAGACAGTATGGTACTGGCACAAAAACAGACACATACATCAATGGAACAGAATAGAGAGCCCAGAAATGGACCCTCAACTCTATGGTCAACTAATTTTCGACAAAGCAGGAAAGAATGTCCAATGGAAAAAAAGACAGTCTCTTCAACAAATAGTGTTGGGAAAATTGGACAGCCACATGCAGAAGAAGGAAACTGGACCATTTCCTTACACCACACACAAAAATAGATTCAAAATGGTTGAAAGACCTAAATGTGAGATAGGAGTCCATCAAAATCCTAAAGAGGAACACAGGCAGCAACCTCTTTGACCTCAGCTTCAGCAACTTCTTCTTAGAAACATCACCAAAGGCAAGGGAAGCAAGGGCAAAAAGGAACTATTGGGACTTCATCAAGATAAAAACTTTTGCACAACAAAAGAAACAGTCAACAAAACCAAAAGAGAACAGACAGAATGGGAGAAGATATTTGCAAATGACATATCAGATAAAGGGCTAGTATCCAAAAACTATAAAGAACTTATTAAACTCAACACCCAAAGAACAAATCCAATTAAGAAATGGGCAGAAGACATGAAGAGAAATTTTTCTAAAGAAGACATCCAAATGGCCAACAGACACATGAAAAAGTGCTCAACATCGCTCAGCATCAGGGAAATACAAATCAAAACCTCAATGAGATATCACCTCACACCAGTCAGAATGGCTAAAATCAACAAGTCAGGAAACGACAGATGTTGGCGGGGATGTGGAGAAAGGGGAACCCTCCTACACTGTTGGTGGGAATGCAAGCTGGTGTAGCCACTCTGGAAAACAGTATGGAGGCTCCTCAAAAAGTTGAAAATAGAGCTCCCCTACGACCCAGCAATTGCACTACTGGGTATTTACCCAAAGATACAAATGTAGTGATCCAAAGGGGTACATGTGCCCCAATGTTTATAGCAACAATGTCCACAATAGCCAAACTGTGGAAAGAGCCTAGATGTCCATATGGAATATAAGGAGGGCTTGTACTGAATGGAGCACTGGGTGTTATATGCAAACAACGAATCATGGAACACTACATCAAAAACTAATGATGTAATGTATGGTGATTAGCATAACGAAATAAAATTTTAAAAAATGGGTGATGGGTATTAAGGAGGGCACTTCTTGTGATGAGCACTGGGTGTTTTATGTAAGTGATTAATTACTAAATTCTACTTCCGAAACTAATATTACACTGTAATTTAAGTAACAGGTTTTTAAATAAAACTTGAAAAATAAAGAAATGCATAGAGTGACAAATGATTACTATAATCAATTATATACTGACAAACCAGATAACTTAGAAAAAAACAGGTAATTCCTAAAAATGCACAAATTAATACGATTGAATCATGTCCCATGAATGCAAGCAATAGAAAATTTCCTTAGACCAATAATAAGAATGAGAGTCGAATTAGGAATTGAATATCTCCCAGCGTAGAAAAGCCCATGGCCCCATGGTTTCATTGGTGAATTCTACCATACATTAAAAAAAAACAATTAATGGCAATCTCTATCAAAATTTTACAAATATTGGAATAGAGGGAACACAGTATAAAAGTAATGGAAGAACAAAAAAGTCTAGGTATTCTCAAGTAGTATTGCTACTCCTACTTTGTTTTGTCATCCATTTGGGGGATAAATGATTCTTCACCCCCTTACTTTGATTCTGCAGGTTGTTTTAGGTCTAAAGTGAATTTCCTGTAAGCAGCACATCAATGAATCTTATTTATTTTTTACCCATTCTGACACCCTAACTTTTTGTTTGGAGTGTTTACTCCATTTACATTTGGAGTAATTATTGACAAATATGTATGTAGCACCATTTTATTACTTGTTTTGTAATTGTTTCTGGAGATTTTCTCTGGTCCTTTCTAGTCTTTGTCACTTTTGGTCTTTCCTTCCCACTCAAATCTCACCTTTAATATTTCTTTGATGGCTGGTTTCCTGGTCATGAACTCCTTTAGTTTTTGTTTGTGTGGGAAACTTTTTTTTTAATTTATTTTATTATGTTGTTAGTCACTATACAATAAATCATTAGTTTTTTAATTTTATTATGTTATGTTAGTTACCATAAAATAAACCATTAGTTTTTGATGTAGTGATCCAAGATTCATTGTTTTCATATAACACCGAGTGCTCAATGTAGTACATGCACTCCTTACTACCCATCACTGGGCTAACGCATCCCCCCACCCACCTCCCCTCTAAAACCCTCAGATTGTAAGCGCCCGGCTAGCTCAGTCGGTAGAGCATGAGACTCTTAAAACCCTCAGATTGTTTCTCAGAGTCCATAGTCTCTTGTGGTTCATCTCTCCCTCCGATTTCACACTCTTCATTTTTCCCTTCCTTTTCCTAATGTCCTCCATGCTGTTTCTTATGTTCCACAAATAAGTGAAACCATATGATAATTGACTTTCTCTGCTTGATTTATTTCACTTAGCATAATCTCCTCCAGTCCTATCCATGTTAATGTAAAAGTTGGGTATTCATCCTTTCTGATGGCTGAGTCATATTTCATTTATATATGGACCACATCTTCTTTATCCATTCATCTGTTGATGAGATGAGAATCTGTTGATTCTCGGCTCTTTCCACAGTTTGGCAATTGCGGACATTGCTGCTATGAACACTGGGGTGCATATGGCCCTTCTTTTCACTACATCTGTGTCTTTGGGGTAAATACCCAGGACTGCAATTGCTGGGTCATAGTGTAGCTCTATTTTTATCTTTTTGAGGAACCTCCATACTGTTTTCCAAAGTGGCTGTACCAACTTGCATTCCCACCAACAGTGTAAGAGGGTTCCCCATTCTCCACAACCTCTCCAACATTTGTTGTTTCTTACCTTGTCAGTTTTTGCCATTCTAACTGATGTAAGCTGGTATCTCAGTTATTTGATTTGATTTGATTTGATTTGATTTGATTTGAATTTCTCTGATGGCTAATGATGATGAACATTTTTGCATGTGTCTCTTAGCCATTTGTATATCTTCTTTGGAGAAGTGTCTTTTCATGTCTTCTGCCCATTTTTTGGCTTGAATATTTGTTTTTTGGGTGTTGAGTTTGAGAAGTTCTTTATAGATCATGGATACCAGCCCTTTATCTGTAGTGTCATTTGCAAATATCTTCTCCCATTCTCTGTGTTCCCTCTTTGTTTTGTTGACTGTTTCCTTTGCTGTGCAGAAGGCTTTTATCTTGATGAAGTCCCAAAAGTTCATTTTTGCTTTTGGTTCACTAGCCTTTGGAGATACATCTTGAAAGAAGTTGCCATGGCCGATGTCAAAGAGGTTATTGCCTATATTCTCCTCTAGAATATTGATGGATTCCTGTCTCACATTGAGGACTTTCATTCATTTTGAGTTTATCTTTGTGTATGGTGTTAGGGAATGGTCGAGTTTCATTCTTCTGCATGTGGCTGTCCATCTTTCCCAGCACCATTTATTGAAGAGACTGTCTGTTTTCCATTGCATATTTTTTTCCTGCTTTGTCGAAGATTAGTTGACCATAGAGTTGAGGGTCCATATCTGGGCTCTCTATTCTGTTCCATTGGTCTATATGTCTGTTTTTGTGCCAGTACCATGCTGTCTTGGTAATCACGGCTTTGTAATATCGCTTGAAGTCAGACAACGTGATGCCCCCAGCTTTGTTTTTCTTTTTCAAAATTTGGGGTCTTTTCTGATTCCATACAAATTTTAGGATTGTTTGTTCCAGCACCTAGAAAACCATCATTGGAATTTTGATCAGGATGGCATTGAAGGTATAGATTGCTCTGGGTAGCATAGACATTTTAACAATGTTTATTCTTCTGATCCCTGAGCAAGGAATATTTTTCCATCTTTTTGTGTCTTCTTCAATTTCTTTCATGAGTGCTCTGTAGTTCCTAGAGTATAGATCCTTTACCTCTTTGGTTTGGTTTATTCTGAGGTATCTTATGGTTTTTGGTGCTATAGTAAATGGAATTGTTACTCTAATTTCTCTTTCTAGAGTTGCATTGTTAGTGTATAAGAAAGCAACTGATTTCTGTGCATTGATTTTGTACCCTCCACATTACTGAATTGGTGTATGAGTTCTAGTAATTTGGGGGTGGAGTCTTTTGGGTTTTCCACATAAAGTATCATGTCATCAGTGAAGAGGGAGAGGTTAACTTCTTCTTTGCCAATCTGAATACCTTTTATTTCTTTTTGTTGTCTGATTGCTGTTGCTAAGACTTCTAGTACTATGTTGAACAACAGTGGCAAGAGTGGGCATTCTTGACGTGTTCCTGATCTTAAGGGAAAGGCTCTCAGCTTTTCCCCATTGAGGATGATATTTACTGTGGATTTTTCATAGATGGATTTTATGAATTTGAGGAATGTTCCCTCTAGCCCTATATTCTGAAGACTTTTAATCAGGAAAGGTGCTGTATTTTCTCAAATGCTTTTTCTGCATCAACTGAAAAGACCATATGGTTCTTCTCTCTCCTCTTATTATTGGGTTCTATCACATTGATTGATTTGCGAAAGTTGAACCACCCTTGCATCCCGGGGATAAATCCCACTTGGTCATGGTGGATGATCCTTTTAATGTATTGTTGAATCCTACTTGCTAGGATTTTGTTGAGGCTTTTGGAATCCATATTCATCAGGGATATCGGTTTGAAATTCTCCTTTTCGATGGGGTCTTTGCCTGGTTTGGGGATTAAGGTACTACTGGCCTCATAGAATAAGTCTGGAAGCTCTCCTTCTGTTTCTATTCTTTGAAACAGCTTCAGGAGAATAGGTATTATTTCTTCCTTGAATGTTTGGTAGAACCCTCCAGGGAATACATCAGGCCCTGGATTCTTGTTTTTTGGGAGGATTTGATCACTGCTTCAATCTCGTTACTGGTTATTGGCCTATTCAGGTTGTCAATTTCTTCCTGTTTCAGTCTTGGCAGTTTATAGGTTTCCGGAAGGCATCCATTTCATCCACGTTCCTCAGTTTATTGGCATATAGTTGTTGATAATAATTTCTAATAATTGTTTCTATTTCCTTGGTTTTAGTCGTGATCTCTCCCCTTTCATTCATAATTTTATTAATTTGGGTCTTTTCTCTTTTCTTTTGGATAAGTCTGGCTAGTGGTTTATTGATTTTATTAATTCTTTCAAAGAACCAACTTCTAGTTTCATTGATCTGTTCTATTGTGTTTCTGGCTTCTAATTCATTGATCTCTGCTCTAATTTAATTAATTTTCTTCTAATGCGTGGCTTAGGCATTGTTTGTTGCTTTTTCTCTAGTTCTTCAAGGAGTAAAGTTAGTTGGTGAATTCGGGATTTCTCTATTTTATTGAGTGCGGCTTGGATGGCTATGTATGTCCTCCATAGGACCACCTTTGCAGTATCCCATAGGTTTTGGACCAATGTGTTTTCATTCTCATTTGTTTCCATGAATTGTTTAAGTTCTTCTTTGATTTCCTGGTTGACCCAAAAATTCTTGAGTAGAGTGGTCTTAGCTTCTAAGTGTTTGAATTTCTTCCAAATTTTTTCTTGTGATTGAATTCCAGTTTTAAAGCATTATGGTCTGAGAATATGCAGGGAATAATCTCAATCTTTTGGTATCGGTTGAGACCTGATTTGTGACCCAGTATGTGGTCTATTCTGGAGAAAGTTCCATGTGCACTTGAGAAGAATGAGTATTCTGTTGTTATAGGGTGGAATGTTCTGTATATATCTATGAGGTCCATCTGGTCCAGTGTGTCCTTCAGAGGTCTTGTTTCTTTGTTGATCTTCTGCTTAGATGATCTTTCTATTCCTGAGAGTGGAGTATTGAGGTCTCCTACACTTAACATATTGTTATCAATATGACTCTTTATTTTAGTTAACAGTTGGCTTATGTAGAGGGCTGCTCCCATGTTGGGGGCATAGATAATTGCAATTGTTAGATCTTCTTGTTGGATAGATCCTTTAAGAATGATATAGTTTCCTTCTGTGTCTCTAACTACAGTCTTTAATTTAAAATCTAATTTGTGTGATATAAGAATTGCTACCCCAGGTTTCTTTTGAAGTCCATTGGCATGGAAGATGGATCTCCATCCCTTCACTTTCAGTCTGGATGTATCTTTAGGTTCAAAATGAGTCTCTTGTAAACAGCATATGGATGGGTCCTGTCTTTTTATTCAATCTGCAACCCTGTGCCATTTCATGGGAGCATTTAGACTGTTCATGTTGAGAGTGATTATTGAAAGATAGGAATTTATTGTTATCATGCTGTCTGTGAAGACCATGTTTTTATAGATTGTCCCTTTAAATTTCTGATGTATATCACACTTGGAGTCTTTCTCCTTTTATAGGACACTCCCTTAATATTTTTTGCAGGGCCGGCTTAGTGTTCACATATTCTTCCATTTTCTGCTGGTCTTGGAAGCTCTGCATCTCTCTGTCCATTCTAAATGACAGCCTTGCCAGATAAAGTATTCTTGGCTGCATGTTCTTCTCATTTACTACCCTGAATATGTCTTGCCAGTCCTTTCTGGCTGGCCAGGTCTCTGTGCTTAGGTCTGATGTTATTCTGATGTTCCTCCCTCTGTACATAAGGAATGTCTTCCTGCAACTGCCCTTAAGTTGGTTTCCTTGGTTCTAAGATTTTCGAGTTTTACTATTACAATCCATGGTGTTGGCCTGTTTTCCTTGATCTTGGGATGGGTCCTCTCTGCCTCTAGGACACGAATGTTTGTTTCATTCCCCAGATTAGGGAAGTTCTCAGCTACAATTTGCTCAGATATATCTTCTAGTCCTCTCTCTCTCTCCACCCCCCCAGGGATCCCAATAATTCTGACATTGGAACGCTTCATGGTGTCACTTATTTCTCTGATTCTATTTTCATGGATTCTGAGTAGTTTTTCCCTGGTCTCCTCTTTTTCCTTCTTTTCTATTAATTGGTCTTCTAAATCAGTAGTTCGTTCTTCTGCCTAGTTTACCCTAGCTGTTAGATTATCTAGATTAGATTGGATCTCACTGATAGCATTTTTAAGTTCTGCCAGTTCAGCTTTCATTTCTGCCCTTAGAGACTCTATGTTGCCATTAATTGATTTCTCCATTCTAGCTCTTGTTTTCACAACTGCTAGCCTGAATTCCATCTCCGACATCTTGGTTTTATCTGAATTCATTTGTAAATCTGCAGCATAAGTCACAGACCCTGAGTTTTTTCCTATTTTATTTTTCCTATCATATTCCTATTATCTTCCAGGCATTTGGTTTCCAGGTATGAAGTGAGGAGCCATGATTCTGTGGGCAGCTTTCAGAGGATAAACAGAAGGGGGAGGGACCTGTCAGGATCCTAGAAAGAGGAAGAACCCCCTCCTAGTCATTGTGTTGAGGGGTCATTGAGGGAATTTATAGAGTCCAAATTATTGACCACAACCCAAGCAAGATGCACCTGTTTTATAGGGACCTTAGGTTTGCTGGCCTCTTGTTTTCCCAGCCTGTCTCCTGGGGGAGGGGCCTGCCATGGTGTTACTCAGGCAACCCTGTTTAGGCACAGTAGCCCTGCCCTCTGTGGCAGAGGATGGGCTCAGTGGAACCCGGTTTTTCGGGCCTTTTTTCCTCTGGTGGCTTTCTCTGGTGGCTTTCCACATCTCTTCAGAGAGTCAGAGCAAAGAGATAGTTAACAACCCTCTGCCTCAGAGCAGAGAGATTGCAGTCTGTTCTTCAGTGAGCTCTCCAGGCCACACTCTCTCCATTTCTGTCTGTGCTGCTATAAACTGCAGTGTCCCAGGGGCGCCTGGGTGGCTCAGCCATTTATCATCTGCCTTTGGTACAGGTCATGATCCCAGAGTCCTGGGATCGAGCCCCACATCGGGCTCCTTGCTCAGCAGGGAGGCCTGCTTCTCCCTCTCCCACTCCGCCTGCTTGTGTTTCCACTCTCACTGTCTCTCTCTCTCTGTCAAAAAATAAATAAAAATCTTTAAATAAAAAAAAATTTAAAAACAAATAAAAAAACCCCTGCAGTGTCTGGGTTGTGCGCCCCTCAGCCAGGCTCCCAGTCCTCACCTCCAGGTTGGGCACGTCTCTGCCCTTTGTGCTTCTAAAACCACCAGTCACCCCCAGTTCACATGCATGGCCCTGCTGCTCTGGGTTTCCGTCTGGGGGGCTGCCCTAAAGTCCTTTCCCTGTCCAAACCAGTCTGCAATCTGTGTCCCTTCCCCATCATGGGAGGGTATTGTTCTCCACTGGTGCAGGATCCTGATGGTTCCTTCCCCCTTTTGTTTATCCTCTGATATCTGCCTGCAGAATCATGGCTCCCCACTTCGTACCTGGAAACCAAATGCCTGCAATAGGCTGTAGAGATCCAGACCTATCTTCTTACATCTCAGGCTGATTTTGTGGGTGTTCTGAATGGTCTTGTAGATATCCAGCTCAATTCTGGGGACCAGTTGGTATACGGTCCCCTACTCCTCTGCCATCTTTTCCCTCCGAAACACATATTCTTTATCCATTCACTGTTGAAAGACATCTTGGCTCATTCCACATTTTGGCTATTGTGGACACTGCTGCTATGAACATTGGGGTGCATGTGTCCCTTCATTTCACTACATCTATATCTTTGGGGTAAATACCTAGTAGTGAAATTGCTGGGTCATAGGGTAGCTCGATTTTTAATTTTTTGAGAAACCTCCATACTGTTTTCCAGAGTGGCTGTACCAGCTTGCATTTGCACCAACAATGTAAGAGGTTTCCCTTTCTCCACATTCTCACCAACGTTTGTTGTTCCCTATCTTTTTAATTTTAGCCATTCTAACTGGTTTAAGGTGGTATCTAATTTTGGCTTTGGTTTGAATTTCCCTGATGGCTAGTGATGTTGATTTTTTCATGCATCTGTTAGCCATATGTATGTCTTCTTTGGAAAAGTGTCTCTTCGTGTTTTCTGCCAATTTCTTGCCTGGATTTTTTGGTTTTGGGGGGTTGAGTTTGAGAAGATCTTTATAGATCTTGGATACTGGCCCTTTATCTGTAATGTCATTTGCAAATATCTTCTCCCATTCAGTGGGTTGCCTCTTAGTTTTGTTGACTGTTTCCTTTGCTGTGCAGAAGATTTTTATCTTGATGAAGTCCCGATAATTCATTTTTGCTTTTGATCCCTTCCCTTTAGAGACATGTCTTGAAAGAAATTTCTGTGGCGAGTGTCAAAGAGGTTATTGCCTATGTTCCCCTCTAGGATTTTGATGGATTCCTGTCTCACATTAAGGTCTTTCATCCATTTTGAGTTTATCTTGGTGTATGAGATAATGGTCAGTTTCCTTCTTCTGCATGTGGGTGTCCAATTTTCCCAGCACCTTTTATTGAAGAGACTGTCTTTATTTCATTGTATATTCTTTCCTGATTTGTCAAGGATTAGTTGACCATAGAGTTGAGGGTCCATTTCTGAGTTCTCTATTCTGTTCTATTGATCTATGTGTCTGTTTTTGTGCCAATATCATGCTCTCCTGATGATCATAGCTTTGTAATATAGCTTGAAGTCAGGCATTGTGATGCCCCCAGCTTTGTTTTTCCTTTTCCACATTCCTCTGGCTA
The DNA here is from genome assembly GCF_029215605.1 of Mirounga angustirostris. Taxonomy (NCBI): domain Eukaryota; kingdom Metazoa; phylum Chordata; class Mammalia; order Carnivora; family Phocidae; genus Mirounga; species Mirounga angustirostris. The sequence goes on along the minus strand of NW_026991810.1, from coordinate 17,669 downwards.
TTCAGGGTCTTTTCTGGTTCTGTACAAATTTTAGGATTGCTTATTCCAGCTCTGTGAAAAATGTCAGTGGTATTTTGATAGGAATTGCCTTGAATGTGTAGATTCCTCTGGGTAGCATAGACATTTTATAATTGTAAATGGATCGATTCCTTAATCTTTCTTTCTTCAATCACATTTTTAGTGTATAGAAATGCGACTGATTTCTGTGCATTGGTTTTGTGTCCTGTGATGTTGAATTGTTGTATGAGTTCTAGCAATTTTGGGGTGGAGTCTTTTGAGTTTTCCACATAAAAGATCGTGTCATCATGTATCATATGACCTCACTGATATGAGGAATTCTTAATCTCAGGAAACAAACTGAGGGTTGCTGGAGTGGGGGGGGTGGGAGGGATGGGGTGACTGGGTGATAGACACTGGGGAGGGTATGTGCTCTGGTAAGCACTGTGAATTGTGCAAGACTGTTGAATCTCAGATCTGTACCTCTGAAACAAATAATACAATATATGTTAAGAAAAAAGAAAAAGAAGAAGATAGCAGGAGGGGAAGAATGAAGGGGGGGAAATCGGAGGGGTAGACGAACCATGAGAGACGATGGACTCTGAAAAACAAACTGAGGGTTCTAGAGGGGAGGGGGGTGGGAGGATGGGTTAGCCTGGTGATGGGTATTAAAGAGGGCACATTCTGCATGGAGCACTGGGTGTTATGCACAAATAATGAATCATGGAACACTACATCTAAAACTAATGATGTAATGTATGAGGATTAACATAACAATAAAAAATAAAAAGATTGTGTCATCTGCGAAGATTGAGACTTTGACTTCTTCTTTGAGAATTTGAATGCCTTTTATTTCTTTTTGTTGTCTGCTGAAACTAGGACACCTAGCACTTTGTTGAACAACAGTGGTGAGAGTGAGCATCCCTCTCGTGTTCCTGAACTTAAGGGACATATTCTCAGTTTTTGCCATTGAGAATGATATTCACTGTGGGCTTTTCATAGATGGCTTTTATGATATTGAGGTATGTTCCCTCTGTCCCTATACTTTGAAGAGTTTTAATCACGAAACGATGGTGTATTTTGTCAAATGCTTTTTCTGTATCAATTGAGAGGATCATATGGTTCTCGTCCTTTCTTTTATTAATGTGACCTATCACATTGGTTAATTTCCAAATGTTGAACCACCCTTGCAGTCCAGGAATAAATCCCACCTGGTCTTAGTGAATCATCCTTTTAATGTACTTTGGATCCTGTTGGCTAGTATGTTGGTGAGTATTTTGGCATCCATGTTCATCAGAGATACTGGTCTACAATTCTCCTTCTTAGTGGGGTCTTGGTCTGGTTTGGGGATCATGGTAATGCTGGCCTCATAGAATGAGTTTGTAAGTGTTCCTTCCATTTTATTTATTTTATTTTATTTTTTGAAACAACTTCATTAGATAGGTATTCATTCTTCTTTAAATGCTTAGTAGAATTCCCCTGGGATGCCATCTGGCCCTGGACACTTGTTTTTTGGGAGGGTTTTGATTACTGCTTCAGTTTCCTTGCTGGTTATTGTTCTGTTCAGATTTTCTACCTCTTTCTGTTTCAGTCTTGGTAGTTTGTAAGTTTCTAGGAATGCATCCATTTCTTCCAGACTGCCTAATTTGTGGGCTCCTGGAATTAAATTTTAACAATTGTCTCTATTTGCTTGGTATTAGTCGTAATCTCTCCCCTTTCATTCCTGATTTTATTATGTTGGGTCCTTTCTCTTTTGTTTTGGAAAGTTCTGACGAGAGGTTTATTGATCTTATCAATTCTTTCAAAGAACCAGCTTTTAGTTTCATTCATCTTTTCTCCTATTCTTCTAGTTTCTCTATGTCAGGATGTTGATCTATTTTTATTGATTTTGGGAAGGGTCCTCTCTGCCTCCTGTACTCTAATGCCGGTTTCCTTCCCCAGATTAAGGGAAGTTCTCAGTTTTGATTTGCTCAAATATACCTTCTAGCACTCTCTCTCTCTCCACCTTCTCAGAGATCCCAATAATTCTGACATTGGAATGTTTCATGACATCATTAATCTTTCCAAGCTTTTTTTCATGGGTTACTAGTTGTCTATCTCTGTTTTCCTCAATTTCCTTCCTGTCCATCAGCTTACATTCTAGATCACTTATTCTCTCTTCTGCCTCACTGACCCTAGCTGTTCGAGTATCCAGTTTAGACTGCATCTCATTCATAGCATTTTTTATTATGTTATGTTAATCACCATACAGTACATCATTAGTTTTTGATGTAGTGTTTCATGATTCATTCTTAAGTTCAGTCTGATTAAATCTCTTTTCTGCCCTTAGAGATTCTATAGTGTCACTAATGCTTTTTTCAAGCCTAGATAGTCACTTTATGACTGATATCTTGAATTCTATCTCTGACATCTTATATTCATATCAATTAGCTCTGTTGGAGAGAACACTGCCTCTGGTAGTTTTTATTTATTTATTTTTTTGTGAGTTCCTCCTTCTTGTCATTCTGTCCCAAGAATGATGGTGGGTGAATGAACAGAGTCCAAAATATCAGCCATGAACCAAGCATGATGCACCCTAGAAAAATATGGAGTGGTCAGAAGCCACAATAGAAAAATGAACAAGTCAGGCATTGTTATGCCCCCAGCTTTGTTTTTCTTTCTCAACATTTCTTTGGTGATTCAGGGTCCTTTCTGTTTCCATAAAATTTTAGGATTGTTTGTTCCAGCACTTTGAAAAATGCCATTGGTATTTTGATCAGGATGGCGTTGAAAGTATAGATTGCTCAGGGCAATATAGACCTTTTAACAATGTTTATTCTTCCAATCAATGAGCATGGAATGTTTTTCCATCTTTTTGTGTTTTCCTCAATTTCTTTCATAAGTGTTCTGTAGTTTCTAGAGTATAGATCCTTTCCCTCTTTGGTTAGGTTTATTCCAAAGTATCTTAGGATTTTTGATGCTATTGTAAATGGAATCAATTCCCTAATTCTTCTTTCTACAGTTACATTGTTAGTGTATAAGAAAGCAACTGATTTCTGTGCATTGTATTGTACCCTGCCACATTACTGAATTGCTATATGAGTTCTAGTAATTTGGGGGTTGTTTTTTGGGTTTTCCACATAAAGTATCATGTTATCTGCAAAGAGAGAGTTTGACTTCTTTTTTGCCAATTTGAATACCTTCTTTTTATGCTAGGACTTCTAGTACTATTTTGAACAATAGTGGTGAGAGTGGGCATCCTTGTCATATTCCTCATCTTAAGGGAAAGGCTCTCAGCTTTTCCCCATTGAGAATGATATTTGTTGTGGGCTTTTCATAGATGGTTTTTATGAAATTGAGGAATGTTCCCTCTATCCCTACACTCTGAAGAGTTTTAATCAGGAAAGATGCTGTGCTTTGTCAAATGCTTTTTCTGAATCAATTGAGAGGGTCATATGGTTCTTGTCTCTTCTCTTATTAATGTATTCTATCACACTGATTGATTTGGGAATGTTGAACCACCCTTGCATCCCAGGAAAAAATCCCATCTGGTCATGATGGATAATTCTTTTAATGTACTGTTGGATCCTATTACCTAGCATCTTGTTGAGATTTTGACATCCATAGTCATCAGGGATGTTGGTCTGTAATTCTCTTTTTTGATGGGGTCTTTGCTTGGTTTTGGGATCAAGGTAATGCTGGCCTCATAGAATGAGTTTGGAAGTTTTCCTTCTGTTTCTATTTTTTGAAACAGCTTTAGGAGAATAGGTATTATTTCTTCTTTGAATGTTTGGTAGAATTCTCCTGGGAAGACATTAGTCCATGGACTCTTGTTTTTTTGGGAGGTTTTTGATCATTTCGTTACTGGTTCTATTCAGATTGGGTTTCTTCCTGTTTCAGTCTTGGTAGTTTATAGGTTTCCAGGAAGGCATCCATTTCTTCCAGGTTGTTTAATTCATTGGCATATAGTTATTGATAATAATTTCTAATAATTGTTTCTATTTCTTGGTGTTGGTTGTGATCTCTCCACCCTCATTTATAATTTTATTAATTTTGGTCATTTCTCTTTTCTTTTGGATAAGTCTGGCCAGTGGTTTATCGATTTTATTAATTATTTCAAAGAACCAGTTTCTAGTTTTGTTGGTCTGCTCTACTGTATTTCTGGTTTTAATTCATTTTTCTTTGATCTAATCTTTTTTTTTAAGATTTATTTATTCATTTGACAGAAATAGATACAGCAAGAGAGGGAACACAAGCAAGGTGAGTTGGAGAGGGAGAAGCAGGCTTCCCATGGAGCAGGGAGCCCGATGTGGGGCTCAATCCCAGGACCCTGAGATCATGACCTGAGCCAAAGGCAGATGCTTAGTGACTGAGCCACCCAGGCACCCCTTGCTCTAATCTTAATTATTTCTCTTCTAATGTGTGGCTTAGGCTTTATTTGTTGTTCTTTCTCTGATTAAGATGTAAAGTTGGCTTGTGTGTTTGGGATTTTTCTATTTTTTTTGAGTGAGGCTTGGATGGCTATGTATTTCCCCCTTAGGACAGCCTTTGCAGTATCCCATAGGTTTTGGACTCATGTGTTTCCATTCTCATTGATTTCCATGAATTGTTTAAGTTATTCTTTGATTTCCTGGTTGACCCAAACATTCTTGAGCAGGATGTTCTTTAGTTTCCAAGTGTTTGAATTCTTTCCAATTTTTTTCTTGTGATTGAGTTCCAGTTTCAAGGCATTGTGGTTTGAGCATATGCAGGGAATAATCTCAATCTTTTGGTATCGGTTGAGACCTGATTTGTGACCCAGTATGTGGTCTATTCTGGAGAAAGTTCCATGTGCCTTCGAGAAGAATGAGTATTCTGTTGTTTTAGGGTGGAATGTTCTGTATATATCTATGAGGTCCATCTGGTCCAGTGTGTCCTTCAGAGGTCTTGTTTCTTTGTTGATCTTCTGCTTAGATGATCTGTCTTTTGCTGAGAGTGGAGTGTTAAGTTGTCCAACTATTAAAGTATTATTATCAATATGTTTCTTTATTTTGGTTAACAGTGGGCTTCTGTAGTTGGCTGCTCCCATGTTGGGGGCATAGATATTTACAATTTTAGATCTTCTTGTTGGATAGACCCTTTAAGAATGATATAGTGTCCTTCTGTATCTCTTATTACAGTCTTTAGCTTAAAATCTAATTTGAGATGAGAATTGCTACCCCAGCTTTCTTTGAGGTCCATTGGCATGGAAAATTGTTCTCCATCCCTTCACTTTCAGTCTGGATGTATATTTAGGTTCAAAATGAGTCTCTTGTAGACAGCATATGGATGGGTCATGTCTTTTTATCCAATCTGCAACCCTGTGCTCTTCCATGGGAACATTTACACTGTTCACGTTGAGAGTGATTATTGAAAGATATGATTTTTATTGCCATCATGTTGCCTGTGAAGTCCTTGTTTCTATAGATTGTCTCTGTAAATTTCTGTTGTATATCACGCTTGGGGTCTTTCTCCTTTTATAGAATCCCCCCTTAATATTTCTTGCAGGGTCGGCTTAGTGGTCACCTATTCTTTCAGTTTCTGCAGGTCTTGGAAGCTCCTTGTCTCTTCATCCATTCTGAATGACAGCCTTGCTGGATAAAGTATCCTTGGCTGAATGTTCTTCTCATTTAGTATCCTGAATATGTCTTTCCAGGCCTTTCTGGCTTACCAGGTCTCTGTGGACAGGTCTAACATTATTCTGATGTTCCTCCCTCTGTATGTAAGAAATCTCTTCCCCCTCGCCACTTTCAAGATTGTTTCCTTGGATCTAAGACTTGGGAATTGTACTATTATATGTCTGGGTGTTGGTCTGTTCTCATTGATCTTGGGAGTAGTCCTCTCTTCCTCTTGGACATGAATGCTTGTTTCCTTCCCCAGATTAGGGAAGTTCTCAGCTACGATTTACTCAAGTATTCTTCTAGACCTCTCTCTCTACCCCCTCGGGGATCCCAATAATTCTGACATTGTAATGTTTATTGTGTCATTAATCTCTCTCAGTCTGATCCCTTGAGCTTCAATATGTTTTTCCCAGGCTTCCTTGGTTTCTTTGTTTTCTATCATCTTATCTTCTAGCTCACTAAGTCGTTCTTCTGCCTTGTTTACCCTGGGAGTCAGAGTATCCAGTGTAGACTGCATTTCATTCATAGCATTTTTAAGGTCGGCCTGATTAGATCTCACTTCTTCTCTTAGAGATTCTATATTGTTGCTAATATTTTTCTCAAGCCTAGATATTGACTTCATAATTGTTACTTTGAATTCTACTTCTGACATCCTGGTTATATCCATATCCATGAGGTCTGTGGCAGAGGCCACAGTCTCTGATTCTTTTCTTTGTTGGGGATTTCTCCTCTTAGTCATTCTGTTGAGGGGTGGTTGAGGGAATTTACAGGGTCCAAAGTCTCAACCACAACCCAAGCAAGGTGCACCTGTTTTATAGGGGTCTTAGGGTTCTCTTCCTCTTGTTCTTCCAGCCTGTCTTCTGGAGGAGGGGCCTACTGTGCTGTTACTCAGGCAACCCTGTTTGGGCAGAGTTGCCCTGCCCCCTGTTGGGGGCTGGGGGATGGGCTCAGTGAAAACCCGTTTTTTTTTGGCTTTTGTTCTCTGGCAACTCTCCGCGTCTCTTCCAACAGTCAAAGCAGAAGTGACAGCATCCAAACCTCTGTCTCAGAACAGAGAGATTGCAATCTGTTCTTCAGTGAGCTTCCAGGCCACACTGTCTCTGTTTCTGTCTGTGCTGCTAAAAACCACAGACTCCTGGGTTGTGTGCCCCACAGCAGCACTCCCATATGTGGCTCCCAGGGCTGGGCATGTCTCTGCCCTTTGTGCTTCTAAAACCGCAAGCCACCCCCAGTTTGAATGCATGCACCTGTAGCTCCAGGTTTCTGTCTGGGGGCTGCCCTAAAGTCCTTTCCCTGCTAATTCCAGTCTGCGAGTCTGTGCCCTGTCCCCAGAGTGGGAGGCCTTTGAGCTCCAGTGTTATCTCACCTTCCTGGCACAAGTTTATGGACGCTTCCCCCCACTTCTGTTTATCTTCCAATGTCTGCCCACAGAATCCCGCTTTATACCTCAAGACCAAGTGCTGGAGATTCTGTTTGTAGAGATCCAGATATACCTTCTTACATCTCAGGCTGATTTCGTGGGTGTTCAAAATTGTTTGGTAGATATCCAGCCTAATTCAGGGGACCAGTTGAAATAGGGTCCCCTACTCCTCTGCCCTTTTTTCTCCTCCTTGATTTCTCTTCCTGATAATTTGTTTTTAGCACATAGAAACTCAACAGATTTTTTTTTTAAAGATTTTATTTATTTGACAGAGAGAGACACAGAGAGAGAGAGCAGGAGGAGTGGGAGAGGGAGAAGCAGGCTTCCCGCCGAACAGGGAGCCTGATGCGGGGCTCGATCCCAGGACCCCGGGATCATGACCTGAGCCGAAGGCAGACGCTTAATGACTGAGCCACCCAGGCGCCCCATACTCAACAGATTTTTAATATTACTTAGTATCCTGAAATTTTACTGAATTTACTTACTAGTTTTAACAATTTTTTTGTTTGAGTCTTTAGCGTTTTCTATATATAGTATCATCTCATCTGCAAATACTTCATTTCTTACTTCATTTTTTCCAAATTAAATCTTTTATTTCTTTTTCTTATCTAAATGCTATGACTAGGACTTCCAATACTATGTTAAATAAAAGATAATAAAGTGAGCATTTTTGTCTTATTCTTCATTTTAGAGGATAAGCTTTCAGTTTTTCACTACTGAGTTGATGTTTGCTGTGTTTTTTTCCTATATGCCCTTTATTATGTTGAAATATGTTCCACTATGTTCAGAATTTTTATCATAAATGAATGGCAAATTTTGTCAAATACTTTATCTATTGAGGTGATCACATGATTTTTATCTTTCATTTTGTTTATGTGCTGTATCATGTTGTTTAATGATTGAATGTTGAGCTATCTTTGCATCCCTAGAATGAATCCCACTTGATCATGTTGTTTGATCATTTTAATATATTATTGAATTCAATTTGCTAATATTTTGTTAAGGATTATTGTGTCTATATTTATCAGGATACTGGCCAGCAATTTGTGTGTGTGTGTGTGTGTGTGGTGTCCTTGTCTTCTTTGGCTATCAGGATAATGATGTCCTCATAAAATGAGTTTGCAAGTGTTCCTTCCTGTTCAGTTTTTTGGAGGTGTTTGAGAAGGATAGGTATTAAAACATCTTTGAAAGTTTAATAGAATTTACCAGTGAAGCCATCTGGTCCTGGACTTTTGTTTGTTGGGTGGTTTCAGATTACTGATTTAATCTCCATACTAGAAACGTGTCTATTCAGATTTCTTATTTCTTCTTCTACTTTTATTTATTTATTTATTTTTTAGATATCCTGGTGGCAAGCATGGGCTAGAAGAGCTGTGGAAAGGCCTTCAGACTTTTAGGAAGTCCCTGGACAAAAAACTGGTGTGTTCCGGCAAGTGTTTGGCATTTTTTATTTTTCTGTGATAGGAAAACCATGCCGCTGGATTTTTTTTCTTTTTTTTATTACTTTGTTATGTTAATCACCATACATCACATCATTAGTTTTTGATGTAGGGTTCCATGATTCATTGTTTGCATATAACACCCAGTGTTCCATGCAGAACGTGCCCTCTTTAGAACCCATCACCAGGCTAACTCATCCTCTGACCCCCTCCCCTCTAGAACCCTCAGTTTATTTTTTTGTTTTACAGGGTCCATCGTCTCTCATGGTTCATCTCCCCCTCAGATTTCCCCCTCTTAATTCTTCCCTTCCTGCTATCTTCTTCTTCTTCTTTTTTAAACATATAATGTATTATTTGTTTCAGAGGTACAGGTCTGTGATTCAACAGTCTTGCACAATTCACAATGCTCACCATAGCACATACCCTACCCAATGTCTATCACCCAGCCACCCCATCCCTCCCACCCCCCACCACTCCAGCAACCCTCAGTTTGTTTCCTGAGATTAAGAATTCCTCCTATCAGTGAGGTCATATGATACATGTCTTTCTCTGATTGACTTATTTTGCTCAGCATAATACTCTCCAGTTCCATCCACGTCATTGCAAATGGCAAGATTTCATTCCTTTTGATGGCTGCATAATATTCCATTCTATATATATATATATATATATAACACATCTTCTTTATCCATTCATTTGTCGATGGACATCTTGGCTCTTTCCATAGTTCGGCTATTGTAGACATTGCTGCTATAAACATCAGGGTGCACGTACCCCTTCGGATGCCTACATTTGTATCTTTGGGGTAAATACCCAGTCGTGCAATTGCTGGGTCATATGGTAGCTCTATTTTCAACTTTTTGAGGAACCTCCATACTGTTTTCTAGAGTGGCTACACCCGCTTGCATTCCCACCAACAGTGTAGGAGGGTTCCCCTTTCTACGCATTCCCACCAACATCTGTCATTTCCTGACTTGTTACTTTTAGCCATTCTGACTGGTGTTAGGTGATATCTCACTGAGGTCTTGATTTGGATTTCCCTGTTGTCAAGCGATGTTGAGCACTTTTTCATGTGTCTGTTGGCTATTTGGATGTCTTCTTTGGAAAAATGTCTGTTCATGTCTTCTGCCCATTTCTTGATTGGATCATTTGTTCTTTGGGTGTTGAGTTTAAGAAGTTCTTTATAGATTTTGGATACTAGCCCTTTATCTGATATGTTATATGAAAATATCTTCTCCCATTCTGTAGGTGGTCTTTTAGTTTTGTTGACTGTTTCTTTTGCTGTGCAAAAGCTTTTTATCTTGACGAGGTCCCAATAGTTCATTTATGCCCTTGCTTCCCTTGCCTTTGGTGATGTGTCTAGGAAGAATTGGCTGTGGCTGAGGTTGAAGAGGTTGCTGTCTGTGTTCTCCTTTAAAATTTTGATGGACTCCTGTCTCACATTTAGGTCTTTCAAGCATTTCGAATCTATTTTTGTGTGTGGTGTAAGGAAAAGGTCCAGTTTCCTTCTTCTGCATGTGGCTGTCCAATTTTCCCAACACCATTTGTTGAAGAGACTGTCTTCTTTCCATTGGACTCTTTCCTGCTTTGTCAAAGATTACTTGACCATAGAGTTGAGGGTCCATTCCTGGGCTCTCTATTCTGTCCCATTGATCTATGTGTATGTTTTTGTGTCAGTACCATATTGTCTTGATGATGACAGCTTTGTAATAGAGCTTGAAGTCCGGAATTGTGATGCCGCCAGCTTTGCTTTTCTTTTTCAACATTCCTCTGGATATTTGGGGGTCTTTTCTAGCTCCATACAAATTTTAGTATTATTTGTTCCATTTCTTTGAAAAAAGTTTATGGTATTTTGATGGGGATTGCTTTGAAGGTGTAGATTGCTCTAGGTAGCATTGACATCTTCACAATATTTGTTCTTCCAATCCGTGAGCATGGAACATTTTTCCATTTCTTTGTGTCTTCCTCAATTTCTTTCATGAGTATTTTACAGTTCTCTAAGTACAGATTCTTTGCCTCTTTGGTTAGATTTATTCCTAGGTATCTTATAGATTTGGGTGCAATTGTAAATGGGATCGACTCCTTAATTTCTCTTTCTTCTGTCTTGTTGGTGTATAGGAATGCCACTGATTTCTGTACGTTGATTTTATATCCTGCCACTTTACTGAATTCCTGTAAGAGTTCTAGCAGTTTTGGGGTGGAGTCTTTTGGGTTTTCCACATAAAGTATCATATCATCTGCAAAGAGTGAGAGTTTGGCTTCTTCTTTGCTGATTCGGATGCCTTTTATTTCTTTTTGTTGTCTGATTGCTGTGGCTAGGACTTCTAATTTGTGTTGAATAGCAATGGTAATAGTGGACATGCATGCCATGTTCCTGACCTCAGGAAGAAAGCTCTCAGTTTTTCCCCATTGAGAATGATATTTGCTGTGGGTTTTTCATAGATGGCTTTTATGATATTAAGGTATGTACCCTCTATCCCTATACTCTGAAGAGTTTTGATCAAGAAAGGATGCTGTACTTTGTCAAATGTTTTTTTCTGCATCTTTTGAGAGGATCATATGGTTCTTGTTCTTTCTTTTATCAATGTATTGTATCACATTGATTGATTTGAAGGTGTTAAACCAACCTTGCAGTCCAGGTATAAATCCCACTTGGTCGTGGTGAATAATCCTTTTAATGTACTGTTGTATCCTATTGGGTAGTATTTTGGTGAGAAATTTGCATCCTTGTTCATCAAGCATATTGGTCTGTAATTCTCCTTTTTGATGGGGTCTTTCTCTGGTTTTGGGATCAAGGTAATGGTGGCCTCATAAAACGAGATTGGAAAATTTCCTTCATTTCTATTTTTTTGGAACAGTTTCAGAAGAATACGTATTAATTCTTCTTTGAATGTTTGGTAGAATTCCCCTGGGAAGCCATCTGGCCCTGGGCTTTTGTTTCTTGGGAGATTTTTGATGACTGTTTCAATTTCCTTAGTGTTATGGGTCTGTTCAGGTTTTCTATTTCTTCCTGGTTCAGTTTTGGTAGTTGATACATCTCTAGGAATGCATCCATTTCTTCCAGATTATCTAATTTGCTGGCATAGAGTTGCTCATAATATGTTCTTATAATTGTTTGTATTTCTTTGGTGTTGGTTGTGATCTCTCCCTTTTCATTCATATTTTTGTTGATTTGGGTCATTTCTCTTTTCTTTTTGATAAGTCTGGCCAGGGGTTTATCAATCTTGTTAATTCTTTCAAAGAATCAGCTCCTACTTTTATTGATATGATCTACTGTTCTTTTGGTTTCTATTTCATTGATTTCTGCTCTTATCTTTATTATTTCTCTTCTCCTGCTGCGTTTAGGCTTTATTTGCTGGTCTTTCTTCAGCTCCATTAGATATAGGGTTAGGTTATGTATTTGAGACCTTTCTTGTTTCTTGAGAAAGGCTTGTATTGTTATATACTTTCCTCTTAGGACTGCCTTTGCTGCATCCCAAAGATTTTGAACAGTTGTGTTTTCATTTTCATTGGTTTCCATGAATGTTTTTAATTCTTCTTTAATTTCCTGGTTAACCCATTCATTCTTTAGTAGGATGCTCTTTAACCTCCATGTATTTGAGTTCTTTCCGACTTTCCCCTTGTGATTGAGTTCTAGTTTCAAAGCATTGTGGTCTAAAAATATGCAACGAATGATCCCAATCATTTGTTACCGGTTGAGACCTGAATTGTGACGTAGGATGTGATCGATTCTGGAGAATGTTCCATGGGCACTAGAGAAGAATGTATATTCTGTTGCTTTGGGATGGAATGTTATGAATATATCTGTAAAGTCAATTTGGTCCAGTGTGTCATTTAAAGTCTTTATTTCATTGTTGATCTTTTGCTTAGACGATCTGTCCATTTCAGTGAGGGGGGTGTTAAAGTCCCCCACTATTATTGTATTGTTGTTGATGTGTTTTTTTGCTTTTGTTATTAATTGGCTTATAAAAATGGTTGCTCCCATGTTAGGGGCATAGATATTTACAATTGTTAGATCTTCTTGTTGGATAGACCCTTTAAGTAGGATAGAGTGTCCTTCCTCATCTCTTAGTACACTCTTTCGTTTAGAATCTAATTTGTCTGATATAAGGATTGCCACCCCAGCTTTCTTTTGGTGTCCATTAGCATGATAAATTGTTTTCCACCCCTTCACTTTCAATCTGGGGGTGTCTTTGGGTCTAAAATGAGTCTCTTGCAGACAGGATATCGATGGGTCTTGTTTTTTATCCAATCTGATCCCCTGTGTCTTTTGATTGGGGCATTTAGCCCATTTACATTCAGGGTAACTATTGAAAGATATGAATTTAGTGCCATTGTACTTCCTGAAAGGGGAATGTATATTGTCTGTGTTCCTTTCTGCTCTGTGTTGCTTTCAGGCTCTGTCTTTGCTTAGAAGACCCCTTTCAATATTTCCTGTAGGGCTGGTTTTGTGTTTGCAAATTCCTTTAGTTTTTGTTTGTCCTGGAAGCTTTTTATCTCTCCTTCTATTTTCAAGGACAGCCTAGATGGATATCGTATTCTTGGCTGCATATTTTTCTCGTTTAGTGCTCTGAATATATCATGCCAGTCCTTTCTGGCCTGCCAGGTCTCTGTGCATAGGTCTGTTGCCAATCTAATGTTTCTACCCTTGTAGGTTACATATCTCTTGTCCCGAGCTGCTTGCAGGATTTTCTCTTTGTCTCTGAGACTCGTAAGTTTTACTATTAGATGTCGGGGTGTTGACCTATTTTTATTGATTTTGAGAAGGTATCTCTCTGTCTCCTGGATTTTGATGCCTGTTTCCTTCCCCAAATTAGGGAAGCTCTCTGATAAAATTTGCTCTAATATACCTTCTGCCCCCCTCTCTCTTTCTTCTTCTTCTGGGATCCCAATTATTCTAATGTTGTTTGTCTTATGGTATCACTTATCTCTCGAATTCTGCCCTCATGATCCAGGAGTTGTTTATCTCTCTTTCTCAGCTTCTTTACTTTCCATCATTTCTTCTTCTTCTTTTTTTAAATTTTATTATGTTATGCTAGTCACCAGACAATACATCATTGGTTTTTGATGTGGTGATCCAAGATCCATTGTTTTTGTATAACACCCAGTGCTCCATGCAGTATGTGCCCTCCTTAATACCCGTCACTCAGCTAACAACTCCCCTCTCCCACCCTCCCCTCTAAAACCCTGTTTGTTTCTCAGAGTCCATAATCTCTCATGGTCCATCTCTCCTTCCAATTCCCCCCCAATTTTCCCTTCCTTCTCCTAATGTCATCCATGCTATTCCTTATGTTCCAAAAATAAGTAAAACCATTTGATAATTGACTTTCTCTGCTTGCTTATTTCACTTAGCATAATCTCCTCCAGTCCCATCCATGTTGATGTAAAAGTTGGGTATTCATCTTTTCTGATGGTTGAGTCATATTCCATTGTGTATATGGACCACATCTTCTTTATCCATTCATCTGTTGAAGGGCATCTCGGCTCTTTCCACAGTTTGGCTATTGTGGACATTGCTGCTATGAACATTGGGGTGCATATGGCCCTTTTTTTCACTAGATCTGTGTCCTTGGGGTAAATACCCAGGACTGCAATTGCTGGGTCATAGGGTAGCTCTATTTTTAATTTTTTGAGGCACCTCCACACTGTTTTCCAAAGTGGGTATACCACTTTGCATTCCCACCAACAGTGTAACAGGGTTGCCCTTTCTCCACAACCTCTCCAACATTTGTTGTTTCTTTCCCTGTCCATTTTTACCATTCTAACTGGTGAAAGGTGGTATCTCAATGTGGTTTTGATTTGGATTTCCCTGATGGCTAATGATGATGAACATTTTTTCATGTGTCTGTTAACCATTTGTATGTCTTCTTCAGAGAAGTGTCTTTTCATATCTTCTGCCCACTTTTTGACTTGATTTTTTGTTTTTTGGGTGTTGAGTTTGAGAAGGTCTTCATAGATCTTGGATACCAGTCCTTTATCTGTAGTGTCATTTGCAAATATCTTCTCCCATTCTGTGGGTTGCCTCTTTCTTTTGACTGTTTCCTTTGCTGTGCAGAAGCTTTTTATCTTGATGAAGTCCCAAACATTCATTTTTTGCTTTTGTTTCACTAGCTTTTGGATATGTATCTTGAAAGAAGTTGCTGTGGCCGATGTCAAAGAGGTTACTGCCTATGTTCTCCTCCAGAATTTTGATGGATTCCTGTCTCACATTGAGGTCTTTCATCCACTTTGAGTTTATCTTTGTGAATGGTGTTAGAGAATGCTCGAGTTTCATTCTTCCGCATGTGGCTGTCCAATTTTCCCAGCACAATTTATTGAAGAGACTATCTTTTTCCCATTGCATGTTTTTTCCTGCTTTGTCAAAGATTATTTGACCATAGAGTTGAGGGTCTATATCTGGGTTCTCTATTGTGTTGCATTGGTCTATATGTCTGTTTTTGTGCCAGTATCATGCTGTCTTGGTGATCACAGCTTTGTAATATACCTTGAAACCAGGCAACGTGATGCCCCCAGCTTTGTTTTTCTTTTTCAACATCTCCTTGGCGATTCGGGGTCTTTTCTGATTCCATACAAATTTTAGGATTGTTTGTTCCAGCACTTTGAAAAATGTCATTGGAATTTTGATCGGGATGGCATTGAAAGTGTAGATTGCTCTGAGTAGCATAGACATTTTTACAACGTTTATTCTTCTGATGCATGAGCATGGAATATTTTTCTATCTCTTTGTGTCTTCTTCAATTTCTTTCATGAGTGTTTTGTAGTTCCTAGAGTATAGATCCTTTACCTCTTTGGTTAGGTTTATTCCAAGGTATCTTATGGTTTTTGGTGCTATTGTAAATGGAATCGTTTCTCTAATTTCTCTTTCTACAGTTGCAGTGTTAGTGTATAAGAAAGCAACGGATTTCTGTGCATTGATTTTGTATCCTGTCACATTACTGAATTGCTGTATGAGTTCTAGTAATTTGGGGGGGAGTCTTTTGGTTTTTCCACATAAAGTATCATGTCGTCTGCGAAAAGAGAGAGTTTGACTTCTTCTTTGCCAATTTGATACCTTTTATTTCTTTTTGTTGTCTGATTGCAGTTGCTAGGACTTCTAGTACTATGTTGAACAATAGTGGCGACAGTGGGCATCCTTGACATGTTCCTGAACTTAAGGGAAAGGCTCTCATCTTTTCCCCATTGAGGATGATATTCGTGTGGGTTTTTCAAAGATGGATTATATGAACTTGAGGAATGTTCCCTCTTTCCCTATACTCGGGAGAGTTTTAATCAGGAAAGGATGTTGTATTTTGTCAAATGTTTTTTCTGCATCAATTGAGAGGACCATATGTTTCTTCTCCCTCCTATTATTAATGTGTTCTATCACATTGATTGATTTGAGAATGTTGAACCACGTTTGCACCGTGGGGATAAATCCCACTTCCTACTGGTGGATTATCCTTTTAATGTATTGTTGGATCCTATTAGCTAGGATTTTGTTGAGGCTTTTGGAATACATATTCATCAGGGATATTGGTCTGAAATTCTCCTTTTTGATGGGATCTTTGCCTTGTTTGGGGATGAAGGTAATGCTGGCCTCATAGAATGTGTCTGGAAGCTCTCCTTCTGTTTCTATTTTTTGAAACAGCTTCAGGGGAATAGATATTATTTCTTCTTTGAGTGTTTGGTAGAATTCCTCAGGGAATCCATCAGGCCCTGGACTCTTGTTTTTTGGGTTTTTGATCACTGCTTCAATCTCGTTACTGGTTATTGGCCTCTTCAGGGTGTCAATTTCTTCCTGTTTCAGTCTTGTCAGCTTATAGGTTTCTAGGAAGGCCTCCATTTCATCCAGATTGCTCAGTTTATTGGCATATAGTTGTTGATAATAATTGTTTCTATTTCCTTGGTGTTAGTCGTGATCTCTCCCCATTCATTCATAATTTTATTAATTTGGCCCTTTCTCTCTTCTTTTGGATAAGTCTGGCCAGTGGTTTATCGATCTTATTCATTCTTTCAAAGAACCAACTTCCAGTTTCGTTGAACTGATCTCCTGTGTTTCTGGTTTCTAATTCATTGATGTCTGCTCTAATTTTAATTATTTCTCTTCTAATGCGTGGTCTAGGCATCGTTTGTTGCTTTTTCTCTAGTTCTTTAAGGTGTAGGGTTAGTTGGTGAATTCGGGATTTTTCTATTGTTTTTAGTGAGGCTTGGATGGCTATGTATTTCCCCCTTAGGACTGCCTTTGCAGTATCCCATAGGTTTTGGACCGATGTGTTTTCGTTCTCATTGATTTCCATGAATTGTTTAAGTTCTTCTTTGATTTCTTGGTTGACCCAAACATTCCTGAGCAGAGTGTCTTTAGCTTCCAAGTGTTTGAATTTCTGGCAAATTTTTTCTTGTGATTGAGTTCCAGTTTTAGAGCATTGTGGTTTGAGAATATGCAGGGAATAATCTCAATCTTTTGGTATCGGTTGAGACCTGATTTGTGACCCCTTATGTGGTCTATTCTCGAGAACCTTTCATTTGCACTTAAGAAGACTGAGTATTCTGTTGTTTCAGGGTGAGAATGTTCTGTATATATCTATGAGGTCCATCTGGTCCAGTGTGTCCTTCAAAGCTATTGTTTCTTTGCTGATTTTCTGCTTAGATCATCAGTCTATTGCTGAGAGTGGAGTATTGAGGTCTCCTACAATTATCGTATTGTTATCAATATGACTCTTTATTTTGGTTAACAGTTGGCTTATGTAGATGGCTGCTCCCATGTTGGGGGCATAGATATTTAAAATTGTTAGATCTTCTTGTTGGATAGACCCTTTAAGAATGATGTAGTGTCCTTCTGTGTCTCTTATTACAGACTTTATTTTAAAATCTAATTTGTGTGATATAAGAATTGCTACCCCAGCTTTCTTTTGAGGTCTGCTGTCATGGAAGATGGATCTCCATCCCTTCATTTTCAGTCTGGATTTATCTTTAGGTTCAAAATGAGTCTCTTGTAGACAGCATATGGATGTGTCCTTTTTATCCAATCTGCAAACCTGTGCCATTTTATGGGAACATTTATGCCATTCACGTTGAGAGTGCTTATTGAAAGATATGAATTAATTGTCATTATGTTGCCTGTGAAGATGTTGTTTTTATAGATTGTCTCTGTAAATTTCTGTTGTAGATCACTCTTGGGGTCTTTCTCCTTTTATAGATCCCCCCTTAATATTTCTT